>NC_142132.1:27713493-27865240 GCF_024610735.1 Ursus americanus | reverse complement strand
AGAAAGAAAGAAAGAAAGGAGGGAGGGAGGGAGGGAGGGAGGGAGGAGGGAGGGAGGGAGGAAGGAAGGAAGGAAGGAAGGAAGGAAGGAAGGAAGGAAGGAAGGAAGGAAGGAAAAGAAAACCTAAGAGCTGCGCATGATCAAACTCGGCTGGGGCAGTTTGCAACACCTGTGCCATATGAGGTACTCTGTACCATCCCAGGAGGTTCCAGGTTGGTTCCAAGAAGATCTGCCTCCACCATCACTCTTGCCCTGCAACAAGCCTACAGAATGCATCTTGCTAACTCTTCCCTGGATGGAGGTGTAGTGAAATGCCTGGGTCAGGGACAAGACTAAATGTCAGTTTTATAGTCCTTTTCTTTTCAACCCCATTTCACACCAGTATGTGAGCAACCAATAACCTCAAACCCAGAAAACACCCCGAACTAAGTTGTATGAGGCGGTGACTCCTGAATGCCGGGAGAGATGTTACATCTTTCTGGTCCTGGCCTCTTAGTTCACTGTCTCTATGTCTAGCATCCTTCCTTTCTACTGTCCCCAGCCCCAATGTCCTGGACACCCCTGTTAGCCTCACTGGCTTACAAACTGGCCTCCTGATCATGCTGGAAAAAGGTGAGGACGTGAAGGCTTCCTTCTCACCCCACTAAGCATGGCCACCTACCCGAAGTGACGTCATGGTTAATCCCACTAACAGAAATGACAGCTTCCGCAAGGTTATTATAATTCTCATCAAGCACCATTCCCTTGATGCCCTGGTGTACCTGCGAGAAAGTTTACAGTGCATGGTTATGACCATAAGACATGTGTTCAGTGTTTGGGAGTCCTAAAGCCCTTTTTCATATGTTTTTACATTCGATCTTCGCAAAGATTATGGTAATAGCCCCTTAGCTGGTCTCTCCGCCCTCCTGTTCCCGACAACCTCTCTCAACAACGTGCTCAAAGTGATCCTGTGAAAATCCAAGGCAAATCATGACACTAGTCTACTCTCTGTCTCTATGGATTTGACTACTCATAGAAGCAAAATTATACAATGTTGTCTTTTTGTGACTGGGTTATTTTTCTTTATATACTGTCCTCAGAGTTCATCCATGTTGCAGATCTCAGAATTCCCTTCTTTTATAGAACTGAAGAATATTCCATTGTATGTCCAAACCACATTTCATTTACCCACTCATCCATCAATGGATTGCAAGCTGGGCCACAGCTACCTTTCAGCTACTGTGAATGCTGCTATTAGCATTGGTGTACAAGTATCTCTTTGAGATCCTGCTGTCGGTTCTTTTGGACCTACACCCAGAGGTGGGGTTGCTGGATCATGTATGCTATTCTATGTTTAACATTTGAGGAACCACATACTGTTTTTCATAGTGGCTGCATCATTCCAGATTCCCAGCAACAATACACAAGGGTTCCAATTCTCCACATCCTTGCCAATGCTTGCTACTGTCTGTCTTTTATGGTAATTTTTTTTCTTTTTTTATAGACGTCATCCTAAGGAGTGTGTATTTGATTTGCATTTCCCTAATGACTCCTTGTTGCAAGCCTTGCATTTTCTGTGGTGTCCCCATCAGGGTGTCTCTTTTCCCCTAGAAATCTGCATAAATTTCTCCCTCACCTCCTTTAAGTCTGTTTAAACGTCATTTTCTCTGTAAGGCCTTCTTCATTAGATTTCGCATTTAACAAGTCATAAAATTTACTTTATTATTTTGTTTAGTGTCTGTCTCTCCTCCCTAGAATACAAGCTTTATATGGGCAGGGGTATTTGTTTGCCCATTACCCCCAGCACACGGTACAGTTTCTGACAGATAACTGTGCTCAGTAATGTTGAATGAGTAAATCTGATGGGTAGAAACAGCCCAGATGTATGGTATGGAGTCAAAGTAAAAGTCAGAACTAAGCCTCACAAAAACCCTTGCCTACCACTGGAAAACACTTCTCTTTCTGTAACCAGGAAAGTTCAAGAATGGGATTTTACCTGTTCCAAGAATTGGATTAGGGCTTCCCGATTACCCAGCCACTCACGCTGTAATTCCTCTTGGCGAGGAAACTTGTCGCAACTCAGTTCCAGTGTGATCTCAAAACAGTTGGTATGGAGATAGTTAAAGTCTTGCATTCCTAAGGGGAAGAGGGCAGAGGGAGATCTGTATAACCAGGATCCCATCAATGCCCCCACTCAACCCTCCACAACCATGATTTCTCCACGCCCTGCCATGACCTTCCATTCTAGCTCTCGGTCTCCATTTATTTCTTTCCTCCAGAAAACCTTTCCCCAGCTTCCCAGTTTCCTCTCGTCATAAATGCCCATGTTGTCACCCCCATCCCCTCCTCCTCCCCATTTCACCCCTTAAATTCACTTCTTGACCCTCAGCGTTTCCACAGTCTGCTGGTTAGTGGTGCCTTGATCTGAGACCCTGCACTTGTACTGCCTCCGGGGCACAGACCTTCTCTTTGGGTGATGGTGTTCTTCAGACCTTGGAGGGTAGAGAGAATATGAATGTCTTGCTTTCACATCCCTCCTCCTATCTGAGAACACAGCACTAACATGAGAACAGTTAACCCAGAAAAACAGGCCCTTGGAAAAACAGAAGGCAGCTATAGTTTTCTTCCATCGAATGTTTGCCTGCTTCTATCTTCTGTATTCTCCAATTGAATCAAGGATTTTTTAATATACTCCCGATTTATTAGAGTGGTGTTTATGTAACAAGGGTATTGGGTTAAAAACTTCATTGAATCAACTTCACCTGCTCTAAGCTGATGAGCATAAGTGGCTGTTACAGAGAGGACGGGGACAGTTGGAGAACTGTGCCTCTGACACTGGATCGCTCTCTGCATCAGAATCATCAAGAAGGCTGTGCCTTCCAGCCAAATACAGGTTGCTGGGCCTTCACTAGGGTTTCGGTAGGTATGGGGTGAGCCCCCTCTTCCAATGTGCAGTTCTAACAGGCTCCCAGGTGATGCTAATAACACTGGTCCGGAGACCGCACTGTTGGAACAATCATTTTAATGAGCTGAATAAACTTGGAATCGTACCAGCTTATTTTAGGGCAACGATTTTCAGTGGAAGCAAGGTCAATGGTTTCCCAGATGATGGGAAGGGGGAGGGAGAAACAAGTACGATTTGGAAAAGTATATTTCATATTTTAAATTGGGGGGAGCGTGATCTATTGGTTTTCTAATGCACACTAAAAAAAACAATAATAAAGTTCAACAAAATCTTCTCACTTCGTGTTCAAGCAAGTTTTCAGCCACAAGAAGTGGATCTCCTCCCAGTACTTAGTGACTCCCTAACCTTCCTCCTCCTTACTTTCCATAGAACCAGCTACCAGCTCAGCTCTTACCAGTGAGCTTTCTAGTACCTGAGCTCTGTCCAGGTCCGATTTGAAAGTATGGAAGAGATAGCTGCTAAAACACTAGGCCCTAAAAGAACCTGGCTTCCTGCTTCAGCCTCCTCCCTATCTTTAGGTTCCCTATCTACCGAAGGTCATAAACAGAGGTTCTATCTCAACCCTTGGTGTTGGGGAAGGCCCAAGGAACAGAGAGAGAAGCCCCTGCTGGAGGTTTCTGCTATGCTATCAATAGCCGATGTCCATGGCAAACACTGGCTCATAGGAGATGGGCAGGCAGGATACAGAGAGCACATAGTGGAGGAACTGCTGGTGTCCAGGCCAGCTCCTTTGGTCATCTGTTGCTATGTAAGGCATAGCTCCATGCTACTTAGAAAAGACCTTAACAGGGGCGCCTGGGTGGCTCAGTTGGTTAAGCATCTGCCTTTGGCTCAGGTCATGATCCTGGGATTCTGGGATCAAGCCCCACATTGGGCTCCCTGCTCAGTGGAGAGTCTGCTTCTCCCTCTCCCTCAGACTTTCTCCCCTGCTCATGCTCTAGTTCTCACGCTCTCTCTGTCTCTCTCAAATGAATAAATAGAAAAACCTAAAAAAAAAAAAAAAGAAGACCCTAACATTTGGGGTGCCTGGGTGGCTCAGTTGGTTAAGCATCTGACTCTTGATTTCAGCTCAGGTCATGATCTCAGTGTTGTGAGATCAAGCCTCAGATCGGGCTCTGTGCTCAGCGAGGAGTCTGCCCAAGATTCTCTTTTTCCCTCTCCCTCTCTCCCTCCCCCTCTTGCTTGTTCTCTCTTTCTCTCTCTCTCTAACAAATAAATAAATCTTATTTTTTAAAAAAGAGAGAAAAGAACCTAACATTTGTAAGCCGGGCATTTCCAAATGCTTTATGCACATCGTTTTGCTTAATATTCACATCAAAATTACAATGCAAGTATTGTTATTCTTTTCTTTTTTCTTTTTTTTCTTTTTCTTTTTTTCTTTTTTTTTTTTTTTTTGAGAGAGAGAGCATGGGGTGGGGCAGAGAGAGACGGAAAGAGAGAGAATCTTAAGCAGGCTCCACACCCAGTGTGCAGCCCAATGTGGGGCTCAATCTCACAACCCTGAAATCATGACCTGAGCCGAAATCAAGAGTCAGATGCTTAACCGACTGAGCCACCCAGGCGCCCCAGAAGTATTGTTACTCTTACAGATGAGAAACTGAAGCACAGAGAGGTTAAGTAATTACCCTGAAGCCACATAACTGGTAAATGGGCAAGCTGGGCTTCCACCCAATGTACCCTTACAGCCACACTCTTAACCACTTGACTACACTATTTCCCTCCTATGCCCTGATCTACTGTGTAAAACACCAGTTTTAAAGGACCACACGGTGGCCCTACCTTCATTTTAAAGAATCACAAGATGACAGTTAATGTCAACTTAAGACTTCTCCATTTCTCAGATCTCTACTTGAATGCAAAATTCTATGGTTTTCCTGTTGTTTCCCTGAGAAAGAGAGATAAGCCCTATTTCACTTTGGCTTGCAGCACTGCTGTACCCAGGACTCTTCTTACCCTTGCTGAGAGAATACCAGGAAGCCCCATTGGTGATGCCATCCGGGAAGTAATCCCCACAGTTCCAACCTTGGTGCATCCATCCATGTGCATACGAGTAGACCTTGGCCAGCTGTAGGTAAAATAGATGGAAAATGCGCTGAGTGTTCCCAACTCATACAGCAATGCTCACACTCAGAAATAGGGTGACACCATGAAACCCCACTATGTATAAACAACTGATTACTTGCCTTAGTGAAAGAAAATACCAGCAGGCATAGGAAGATGGGGTTTGTTTGTGTGTGTGTGTGTGTGTGTGTGCGCGTGCGCGCACGTGCATGTGTGGGAGACTAGAGTTAGAAGAGCTGTATTCTGATCTTTCCACTATCTGGGGGATAAGTTTCTTCAAGTGCAAAGTGAGGGGTGATATTAGATGATGTATAAACTCCTTTCTAGGTGTACCATCTTCTAGTTGAGTTTTACGGAAGAAAACAAGGAGCAAGTAAGATAGGCCTTGGCCATGAAAACAATTACAGTAGTCCCCCCTTCACCCATGGTTTTGCTTTCTATGGTTTCAGCTACTCATGGACAACTGTGGTCTGGAAGCAGAAGACTCTCCTTGAGACAATATGTCAGAGGGTCAATAGTAGCCTAACGCTAGGTCACGATGCCTACGTCATTCAGTTCATTTCATCTCACCGTGTACGCATCTTATCATCTTGCCTCATCACAAGAAGGGTGAGTGCAGTACAGTAAGATTTTCTTTAAAGATTTGTTTATTTATTTGAGAGAGAGAGCAAGAGAGTGAGCACGCCCACAAATAGGGGGAGGGGCAGAGGGAGAGGGAGGGTGAGAATCCTCAGCCCAGCTGTTGAGCACAGAAGCCGACTCAGGGCTTGATCCCAGGACCCTGAGATCATGACCTGACCAAAACCAAAAGTCAGCTACTTAACTGACTGAGCCACCCAGGTGCCCCTACAGTAAGATATTTTGAGAGAAAGGCCATATTCGCATAACTTTTATCATACTATGTTGTTATAATTGCCCTATTTTATTATTAGTTATTATTGCTAATCTCTTATCATGCCTAATTAATAAATTAAACTTTATTGTAGGTATGTATAGGAAAAAATTATATATAGGGTTCAGTACTATTTGCGGTTTCAGACAGCCACTGGGGGTCTTGGAATGTATCCCCAAGGATAAAGGGGGGACTACTGTATGTATTGGGGGTGAGAGGTGTGTTGGAGGGAGAGGAATATATGTGGAATCTCTATAATTCTCTTTCATTACTACTTCATAACAGTGGAAAAAATGAGATTACTGGAAGAAAAAAATATAATAATAAATTTTCTTTGCAAAGCAATAATTGGCGTTATTCTCTGTGGAATTCATTAATCGATGAATTAATAATGTTAATTTTTATATTAATCATATTTACTAATCATATATCAACTATAAAAGAATTAGTCCATTCTTTTTATTCTCCTGCTGTTTTGAACTATTATATAAATATTTTTTCATGCACAAGATCTATTTTTCATTAATGTAGCCATATCATCATAACCTTGTTTATTAGACCCCCTAAATACTCTCCTGAGCCCCAGATGCCTCTGGCCAGATGAGTTGCCATTCTGCATACCTTCTGGAAGAGCTTGTCATCAGGCGTGGGGGTATTGGCAGTGCGGCGGAACCCTCGGACCCGGTGCTCCAGGGACCTGTCATATGGGTAATTGGCCACCACTGCCCCTCCATGGAGATTGGCCGAAAGAATGAAGTTGAAGGAGCGGATCCACTGGATCACAGCCTGGGTCTCAGGTTCCACCTGTGGAGAGATGAGGGCCTGGCAGTGAAGCTGCAACCGGAGGTGCCAAATGGCTCTCCAAACAAGTCTGTCAGGAAGCGGCCTGAGAAGATGGCATGTCCGAATACAACAGAAAGTGTCCTCCTGGATATGAGAAGTGTAGATGGGGAAATTTTGGTCTTTTGCCTGATGGTTTAAAAAATGAAGTAGACGGACTCTTTTTCAAAATGAAATCGCATATGGAATCCCAATACACAAAACAGCTAAAAGAAGAGCATTTAGGGCAGTGAAACCATTGTGTATGAGACTACAGCAGAGGGCAGAGGCCATGATCCATTCGTCAAAACCCATAGAATATACAACACAAAGTAAACTATGGACCTGGGTGATGATGAGTCAGCGTAGTTCTTCGACTGTAACAAATTACCACTCCGATGGGGGGAGGTTGATCCCTGGAAGCCAGGGGTTTATGGGAACTCTGTACTTCCCCCTCAGTTTTGTTGTGAATCTAAAACTGCTCTATAAAAAATAGTCTATTACTGAGAACTTAGCAGGCGCAACTAGCAGCTGAGAAATTCAAAGTTCAAGGTGAAGCTGTCTCAAACATTCAAGAGAACATCAGACTCCAATTGTACATAGGAAGAGTGAAGAGGAAGAGGCGGATCAAACAGGTGTAGAGGTTAAGGACATAGAATTGGTCACGTCACGAGCAAACATGTCAGGAGCAAAGGCAGTCCGAGCCTGAAGAACAGCAGTAATGTTATTACATGACAATGTAACCATCAGAAAATAGAGAACTTTTTTTTTTTTGGTGTTTCAAAAGAATAACTATAGCTTGGTTTGAAATTTGTACTCTTTCTATCATTCATAAAGTTGTGGCTTCTTGTTGGATGAAAAAAAAAAGTCTATTTAAAAAAAGGGAGAGAGAGAGATTGGTTTGAAGAGGGGTAGCATGGTTGGAGAGCTTAGAGTTCCCTGAACCTCCTTCTATAGCTAATTGTTGGTGAGCACACAGTGCGTCCCATGTAAGGGAGACTTCTCTATAGGTGCTAGTCCTCTGCCAACAGTACAGTGCAGTAGAAAGAATGTTGGCTTAGGAGCCAGAAGACGCGGGTTTTAATCCCGAGCCCATCAATTACTAGCTGTGTGAGTTGTAAAACAGGGATGGGTGACTGCTCCGTGCACTACCCCCCAGTGTTACAATGATCAACTGAAATGCTAAGAAAGAATTTTGTACAACTGTAAAGTACTGAGCAGCCAGCCGTAGGATAGCACTTTCCTTTCACTACCGTGGCCACTAACATCAAACAGTATGTGCTCCGCAAAGGGCTCTCTGCTGGGGGAGAGAATGAATACAAAAGGCAGAAGATACCCTTCCTACCACTCTGGACAGATAAACATGAGGTTAAGTTGATGCTAAATTCTTGCCTGCTTAACTGATGTGAAGATTGCTAGAAATTCCAGATGCTGATTTACCTGCTTCTGCGTGCAGATTTCGTCTCCTACCTGACTTTTCCAGTTGTCTGGAAGGGGCAAGTGGTGGTTGGGGCCTCCGTGTTTCTCATTGTAGTAGATGTAGGTGTTGAGATCAGGGAAGTTGCGGTTCAGGTCCACTCCATTTGCATTGCTCCTGCCAACCAGATACCCAGAACTGTCTGCGCCCTAGTGGGAAAATGAAGAAATGAAAAAGGAAGGTTTCCGACTGAGTCCTATAGTTGAAGAAAACTATGTGGCATAGTATTTTGGGGCATTAGCTTAATCTATCAAATGGTGTAGCATTTTCTTCTTTAATTCATCTAAAGTCCCAATGGCATGGTTCAAGTTTTCTTGTAGACCACATGCTGATGGTAGAGATCCCAGGAGAAGCTCTAACAAGAGTAGGGTGTTTCAGAATAATGGGAACCTCTATTTTTTTTAAATATAGCTTTATTGAGATATAATTTACATACCACAAAAGGTAGGATTTACATACCATTTTAAGTGCACAACTCAATGAGTTATTAGTCCCTGCTAACACAGTCTTGTGAGCACCAGCACAGTCTAACTTATGAAGATTTCTAACGCCCATCCCGTCATTCCTCATTTTTGTCCGGTCCTGGGACATCACTTTCTCTCTCCACAGATTTGCCTTTTCTGGTCATGTCAGTAAGAGGGATCACACATTAGATGTTCGGCTTTTATCGCTGAGCATAATTTTTTTGAGGTTTCTCTGTGTTGTAGCATGTAACAGTACTTCATTCCTTTTTATGGCTGATTAATATTCCATTCTATGGATTTACTATACTTATCTATTTACCAATTAATAGACTATTATATGGCCCTAGATCCTAGGGCTGCTCTAAGCTGTAACAAATAACATGAACTAGGTGGCTTATCACAACAGAAATGTATCCTCTCACAGATCTGGAAGCTGGAAGTCTGAAATCAAGATGTCAGCAGGGTCATATGTTCCAAAGCTCCAGAGGAGCTCCTTCTTTGTCTCTTCCAGCCTCCAGTGGCTGTTGGCCATCTTCGGTGTTCCTTGGTTGTAGACGCATCACTCCAATTTCTATTCCCATCTTCACAGGCCTTCTCCCCCATGTGGGTCTCTGTACAGATTTCTTTTTTCTTATATGGACACTAGTCATATTTAAGTTAGTCACCCCAATCCAGTATGATTTCACCTTAACTTGATTGCATATCTAAAGACGCTATTTCCTAATAAGGTCACAGCCAGGGGTTCCAGGTAGACATGAATTTGGGAGGGGGATACTAATCAACCCCGCACATGGACATTTGGATTATTTCCACTTTTTGGCTATTGTGAAAACGTTGCTATGAACATTCCCATACAAGTCTTTGTATGGATGTATGTTTTCACTTCTCTTGGTAGATACCTAGTAGAATTGCTGGGCTATAATTTAAGTCTATATTTAACTTTTTCAGAAACTGCTAAACTCTTTCCAAAGCAGCTGCACCATGGAAATCAACCCAACCCCTTTATTTTTTAAATTTAGGATCCTTGTTTATTTTTCTTCTTAGCAGTATAAACTTCCTGGTTCCCTTAATTTCTCTGCTCACACTTCAAACTGTATCATTTATTTGGTCATGTAGTCACTCATTCATTCATCCTTGTAGCCAAGCAACATTCACTTAAGTGCATCTCAAAGCCCTCTGAAAGACACTAGGAAAAGAGATAATGAGACATTAGGCCAGCCTTCTAGAAACTCATAATATATACAGGGAGATAGATATATATGTAAATAATTAAGATATATCAAGTAGTAAAATAGAGATATGTTCAAAGGCCTTCACAAAACTGAAATTCCATTCAATGTTTTGTATGGCATTGGAGAAGGGGAATAGGTCCACTGGAGCCCTGGGGACTGAGAGTAGAGCCCAAATTGGTGGCTGTTCCTGGGAGTGGGGTGAATGGACGGATGTTGGGCAGCTAAAGACTCACAGATGTACTAACACTTTCATATTTTAAAAAAAATCCTTATTGTTCTTAGATTTCTCTATTTTTCATGGCATGCTGCTCATATTTTACTCTTATATCTCATTGAGAACATAATATTTATTTAAGCTACCTCAAGTTTCCTACATTAATTCTGTTCAGGGTGGAAATATTTATATAATTTTTCAATTGGGAGTTTGATTTTTCACTTCTATGAGATAATGATTTTCATTACATTTCCAGGAGTTTTTCACTACTTGCTCCTTCATATCAACGTAGCTCCTAACTGTGCATATTAACAGCTATGTTAATTTACTTATCAGTTGATTCACCACTCATACCAGGTCATTAGGCTGGCAGGGGAGGCCTTTCCTTAACAGAAAGTTCCCATAAACAGGGTAGGTGGTATATTCACTCACTCCCTATTCCTGCTGCAACAAATTACCACATACTTAGTGGCTTAAAAAACACAAGCTTATTACCTTTTAGTTTTGGAGGTCAGAAGACTGAAATGGGTTTCACAAGACTGAAATCAAGGTGCCAGGAGGGCTGTGTTCCTTCTGAGGTCTCTAAAGGAATCTGCTTCGGCTTTTCCCCCTGCTTCTAGAGGCCACACACATTCCTTGGCTCATGGTCCCTTCTTTCCTCTTCAAGACCAGTAGCACAACATCTTCAAATCTCTCTGACTGTGACCTTCTGTTTTCCTCTTCCACATTTGAAGGACCCCTGTGATGGATTACACTAGACCCATCCAAATAATCCAGGATATTTTAAGGTCAGATGATTAGCAACCTTAATTACATCTGCAACCTTAATCCTCCCTTGCCATGTAACATAACATATGCACAGGTTCTAGGGATTAAGATTAAAAATCTTTGGTGGGGTAGGGAAAGGGGAGGTTATTCTGTTTTACCTATGGGTACCTTTAGTGTAGTGGATAGGCATGTCTCCCCTGTGTAGCCACGCAGACAGGTTTCCTCTGGGTATGGCAGGTAGTTCTGGGAGTTTGAGAACCTGGTGGGGCCTCTCTTGGGCTCAGGTTCAAGATCTGCTCCCTCTGAACAAGTACACAACAGGTGAGCAAAGGTGACTGGCTCCCCAGAGATGGCTCTAGGATTTAGGGGGCTGGCAGGGGTTTTCTCTACTTTCTCCCACCTCACCTCATTCCCCAAAAGATGTGGGCAAGTCTGACATTCTTCAGTCTCCCCACTGCAATATTGGGAAGGACCAACAGAAGGAAAGCAGCCAGGCTAGAGGTCTTCCCCCACATCTCTTTCAAATATTCCTGCTACTTTGGAAACTCAAGGCTCGAGATGTTAATGTGCACCTTTCTGATTTTCCAGTGTGGGAACAAAACTTTCTTTTCTCTGTTGTGTTGGCAGGAAGTTGTGAGATTGCAAGGGGCAAATCTGTGTTTCATTCAACATCTTGGCTCCATTCCCCTCCCTGCCTCTACTTACCTCCCCAGCCTTATCCTCAAGTAGGTTTAAAATGGAATGGGCCAAAAGGACAGATGTTGTATGGTTCCACTTGTACAGGACAGAGTGGGCAGATTCATGGAATCAGGGAGTGGAGGGTGGTTGCGAGGGACTAGGAGGAGGGGGAAATGGGGAGTTCCTAATGAAGGTACATAAAGTTTTGGTTGAGCAGGATAGATAGGTTCTGGAGACCAGAACTGGAGACAACATTGTACCTATGGCCAACAATATTGTATTGTACACTTAAAGTTTTGTTAAGAAGGTAGATCTCATCTTGGGTGTTCTTACTACAATAAAATTTTTTAAAAAGTAAAGTAATGAAATCTAGTCTTAAAAATGAAAAAAAAATGCAAGACTACCTCAAAGAGACATATTTTTAAATTGGAAAAAAAAAAAGCCTCTTTAATTTACAACCCCCTGCCCCCTCATCCAAAAGCCCAAACAAACCAGGTTTCAACACAGCTTTTAAAGGAACATATCCATCGTGTAAGGCAGATGCCTGGCTTCACACTGGAAAAATTCGAATTCAGTAGATGCGGGGGGAGGAGGCTAGGAATCTGTATTTCAAAAAATCTTCCCCTATGATTCTGATGCACAACCATACCCCCCCCCAAAAAATCATTGATTTAAAGTTAAGCACACTAACATTTTGAACTTATGTCAGAAAATAAAGTAAAAGCCCATAGACCCCTGCACAACGTAATTCTAGAATAATTTAAAGGCTGAGTACTATACTACAGAGGAAAAAGCTGTACAGAAATATAGTATTCACTCAGCAAAATAGACAAATATCCAATCACTATGTCGTACACCAGAAACTAATATAATATTGTCATTATACTTCAATGAAAAAAAAAATACAACCCAAAACATGAAGACTCTAGAATTAGCCCGCGACCGCACAATTCTGGGACAAACTAGTTCTATACCCCCCAAGTGCAACTGGAACTATAACGTGGGAGGGAGAAGAGTATGTAGGGAAGCAAGCATCAGGGGAAGAAGGCCTGTTTTGCAAGAGCCCTCCCTTAACACCTGTTGCGTATTTTCCAGTTTAGGAAGCGTTGTCACAGACCGCCTCCCTGATCCTCACGATACAGCCGCGAGGTCAGCGGGAAAGGCGTTGAGAGAACGAAGCTCGGAGGGAGCCCACGTTCACTGCCTAGGCTGCCACAGGGCTGAACCGGGTCTCCACACCGTGCTGTGGACCCACCGGCTTTTTCTCAATGACACGGTGGCACTGGCAGCGGGACCGGGGGGGACGCTCTGACGGACGGGGCGGAGGGCTCTGCTGTGCGCAGGGCCCGTCCCGGCGCTCGGTACCTGGGCGGCGGCCACCTCGTAGCCGTCGGGGTTCATGGACGGCAGGATGTGCACGCGCGTGCCCTCCAGCAGCCGCACGATGCGCTGGTTCCCGCTCCGGAACTCCTCGCACAGGAACTCGGCCAGCTGCAGCAGCAGCTCGCGGCCCAGCGCCTCGTTGCCGTGCATGTTTCCCACGTACTTGACTTCCGGCTCCACTGCAAGCGCGAGAAGAACACGCAGGAAGAGAAGATGGGGAAAGCTTGCACGTGCCAAGGATTCCTCACCTTGCAGGGGGGCCTTTTCCCTCTTTTCCCGTAACGAATAAGTGAAAGTCTTACGCTTCGGTTGGGTCTTTCCAGTGATCCCTGAGGCCTTTTTGAACAAATTGCAATTATAAATGCTACAGAAATTCATGCCATCGAACCCCTACTGTGTTCATTACTCCTAATCTTCACAGAAAACCTGTGAAGAAGGCATGATTAGCCTCAGGAGGAGAGAGGAACAGAAGCAGCTGAGTAACTTGCTGGAGTCACCTAGTTAATTAATAAGATGGAGGCCCAAAGCCCAGGCGGCATTTACAGTAGCTTGGTACTTCTCAGAAATAAACCTTTTCAGGGTAAAGATAGTGTTTTCCCAAGACCTGCTTGTATAAAGTCTGGGTTGTGGCATAACAGTTCCTAATCGTTCCAGTTGAAAACTGAATTTTTCTGGTACCAAGAAAACTAAAATATATCTGAGAATGCCATGTCTTGAGGCACGGAGGAGGAAGAAGTGTGCCTATGCCTTCTCTTTGGCTATGCTAACTGTTCAATTGAAGTAAGAATTGAGGGCTTGAAAAGAGCCTCTAGAACCACTTAAAATCAGTCTTGCCTCCTTTTAAAAGGGAGAAAAACTCTTGCCACTTGATTTCTCTTCCACCCCCCACTCTCCTGCTTCCGTGACTTTTCTGATTCTGGACCTCTTCATCTCCACATTTCCAAATCCTCCTCACCATCCTTCTAGGCTCAATTCAGATGTCACTCACTCTGAGAAGACATCTTGGTTTCTCCCTGCTGGGAATGAACTTGCTATTGAACTTTCCTTTACTTTCTACTCTGAGTTTTACCTAATTTTGCACATCTCCTGTTTCCTTTACTAGACCGGGCCTTCGCAATGTATGCACATTTTAATTTTCCTTAGGATACAATCCACTGTATTTATCTTAGTATACCTACAGCAGTCTTTCCCAAAGGAATGTCTATAAACCACAAGGATTGTGTAGTGAATCTTCTATAATGTGTATTTTTAAATCTTGGGGTATTTCTTTAATCTTAGATTATGTCTTTCTTTTCTTGGCGCTAAAATATCCCTTCTTTTAGAAAAGGATGGTGATACCAGATGGCAGGTAGTATTCTTCAACATCCTTGTTCAGCAAAATAAGATCTGGAAAATCTATGTTGGTCCCCTCCAATCTGTTACTTATTAAAAAAAATTTTTTTTAAACTAAGGTGAAATTCAAAAGTCTGGGAACTACTGCCCTATAGAACCCAGCATAATGTCTTGCACCTAAAGGCACTTAATATAAAATTCTGTCTCCACTTTCCATTTATCCAGAATAAAACCACTTCTCATAACTAACCCCTGCTATCATCTTGTTCGAGCCCCATACGCTGACACCTGGTTTGTTACAGGAACGCTCTTTCTCGAACCCCTTGCATCTGCCCCACCCATGAAGTCTATTCTCCCAAGTCACTGGTCAGCAAGAGTTTTCTGTGAAGGGCCAGATCATAAATACTTTGGGATGGTAGGCTATATTGTCTCTGTCTAGCTACTTGACTCTTCCAGCAACAGCAGACATAGTCAATACGAAAACAAATGGGCAGGGGTGCCTGGCTGGCTCAGTCAGTAAGGCATGTGATTCTTGATCTTGGGGTCCTGAGTCCCAGCCTCATGTTGGCATCAAGTTTACTTAAAAAAAAGAAAATGGGCATGGCTGGGTTTCAGTGAAACTTTATTTATCTAAACAGGGGGCTGGCCCTCAGGCTCTAGTTTGCTGACCCCCATTCTGAGTGCTCTTTTATAAATTTATCCCTATTCTGAGTGGTCTTTTAAAAATTCTAAGTCAGATTGTGTCATTCTTCTGCTTAAAACCCTCCAGCCGCTTCTCACTTTACTCTGGAAGCCAAAATCTTTACAAAGGCTTATAAGGCACCACATGATCTCCTGCTCAGTATCTCTATCCCCAATCACACCACTCCCAGAGTGAACATTCCCATTGTTCAGTCTGCTGGAGCCACGGAGGGGGCAGGGGAGGGGGCTCCTTGCTGTTCCTCACGCACGCCAAACACAATCCTGCTCTTCCCTCTGCCTGCAAACGTTTTCTTCCCCAATTAGGGGGCAGCATGCTCCATCACATGCTCAAAAATCACCTCAAAGGAGAAGCTTTTCCTTAACAGCAAAGACCCCCTCCCTGGCATTGACATCTTCTCTCTCTCTTTTCAAGGTTATTGTTCTCGATAGCACTTTTTCCATCTGATTCAATAGGTATTTCTTTCGTTCCCACTTGTTTCCAGTCTTACACCACTAGAATTAAGGCCCCCAAGGGAGGGGTCTTTGTTTTCTCCTCTGTTTGTTGTATGTTCAGAATCTACAAGCGCTTGCAGATAGCGCATCAGAGAAAGAGAATAGTGAGGACTAGAACAGGATGAGAAAGCCTCAAGAAGGCCTTGAATGCTAGGCAGTGGAAGGGGGCGAGGGAGGGACTAACCTATAATGTCCACCAGCACCCACAGGCTCCTGAAATGAACACACCCCCCAAAAGCATGGTGCTTTCAATGTAAGTGTGGCTTCAAAGCAAAGTCTTATCCTCATTTAATGGCATAGATTTCCTTGAGCCAGCACCAACGCACCCCTACCCTCCCCACTGGCCATGTAACATCCTGAAGCTGTCAGGGACAGGATCCACTGCGTGTGAGGTTGTCACTGAAGGATTCTAAGCAGGGCAGTGAGAGGATTCTATCAGTACTTGGGGAAAGTATTCTGGCATCTGTGAGCTAAATGGAAGGTTTAGAGAGTGGTGGCAGGTAGGAGTTAGAAGAGTCAGGAGCCTAGTGCAGTGTTTCAGGCATGTTGTGATGGTGTTTGGCTAGTGTGGGGGATGTGGAAGTGGAAAGGAAGAGAGAGATTTGAAGCTGACAGGGTGAAGGAGGAACTGACATAATTTGGATGTCACAATTGCTGTAAGTAAAGAAGTGAGAAATTAGAAACGACTTAAATGTCTATCAGTCAATGAACAGTTACCTACAACCATGTGATGGAATATTATGCAGCCCAAAAATACAATGTAGATGTACATTTATGGACATGGATGCTATTTCTAAAAGACAATGAGATGAGAAAATCAGTTCTAGTATGATTCTATTTTTGTAAAAAAAATATATGTGTTGTGGGGTTATTAAACATGCATACAAAAAAGTCTGGAAGGATATGCATCAATATGTTTAACAATGATCATCTGTGAGTGGTGGGATTATGCGTGAGTTTTGTTCTTGTTTCTTTATCTAATGTCTATTTCAATCTAAACACAGATCGCTTTTATAATAGAAACAAACTAACAGAAAGTAATCCAATGAATAAAACTAATACCCAAGGCCTCAAGCTCTCTCCAGGACCCATACACTATCACACTGTCATTACCCAAAGAGAAATCCCTAAACACGTTGAGGTTTCCTAGCACAATGAGAAGAGCTAACTGTTTCTGCTTGGTCTCCTGAAGCACTGGATAAAGATAGCAAAATAGGATGGAAGAAAGAAGAGTAGCGGGAGGGAAGGCAGGGGGATGGGGTGGGAGCAGGGAAGAAGACTCACCTTTTACCATGAAGGTCTTGAGCAAACAGAACCTCAAAAGGAAGAACAGACTAGAGGCTGAATTGGGGCAGCAGCTCCCCAGAAGCAGGGGCAATTTGAGGGCTAAGTAGGGAAAGACTTAGCACAGCTGGAGAAAGAGGTGATACTTTATAGGTGGAGGGGTCCATGGACATCCCCAGAAACCACCCCAATTACTGGATTTGTAAGGGAAAGGTCCTGCCCCATCCACTCCAAGAACTGCTCAGGGCTTACAGGGCTCGTGGATTCCAGGGTAGTCGCTGAATTCCAGCACGTAGAGGTGTCTTCCCTTCACACTGCGCCCGATGCTGTAAACCCGCGTGATGTAGGGGCATTCGTTGTGCACCTTGTACAGCGTCCGTACAAGCTCGTCATAGCGGTGGTGGCGAAAGGTCACGGGGGCAACCAACTTGAAGAGAAGGAGAAGGTGGAAGGAGACTGAGAGCAGGCCTGACATCTTGTTGGGCTTTCTCAAAGAGACCCACTAAAATGGGCTCTACCTCTCCCAACAACTAGTCAAAATCCAAGGGCCAAGAACCAGCTCCTCCTAGTTTCCCACCAGTAAACACCAGTGTGACAGAACCTGGCAAGGAAGTGCAGAATTGTCCCGTTCAGAGCTGGAAATTACTTATGTAGCTCGGGAACAGCCACTCATCTCTCCTCCCCCGTCTCTCTGCTTCTCCTAATCCAGGGAAACCGTTTGAAAGGTTTTGTACTCCCCCAGAATGGGTAGTTTCACTGATTCTAGCTTACTGATTAACTGGACTGTAAACAAGCTTCAATAAATAGTTGCTTATAACCCTTTGATTCCCAGAGAGTTTTCAGAAACTTGGCCTAGGCTTATTCCCTATATTACAATTTAAGGAGTTATATTAACGAGAATTCTCTGTCCGTTTCAATCAATCCCACACACAGATGCTAGACTCCTTCTGAAGTACAGCTCAGAGTTTTGTCCGTTTTCCCCCTCAAATATCTTTCAACAGATACCACTGAGAAAATGAAAAGATGAGCCACAAGCTGGGAGAAAACAATTGCAATTCATAAATCTGATAATATATCCAGAACACATCAAGAACTCTTACAACACAATACCAAAACAAGCAACCCAATTCAAAAATGGGCAAAAGATTTGAATAGACATTTCACCAAAGTAGATATATGAATAGCTAATAAGCACATTTAAAGATGGTCGCCATTATTGGTCATAAGGAAATACAACATAAAACCACATTGAGACATCATGTCACATCCACTAGAATGGCTACAATCAAAAGTCACAATAACAAGTGTTGGTGAGAATAGGGAGAAACCGGAACCCTCCGATGGGAAAATAAATTTTACAGCCACTATGGAAAACAGTTTTGCAGTTTCCTAAAAGGTTAAGTATATACATACTACGTGACCCAGCAATTTCACCCCTACGTATCTACCCAAGAGAAATGAAAACATACATCCACACAAAAACTTGTATATGAATAATACTTGTAGCAGTATTATTCAAAATAGACAAAAAGTGGAAACATCCAAATGTCCATTAACTGGTGAATGGATAAACAAAATATGGCATATATCCATACAATGAAATATCATTTGACAATAAAGAGGAGATACTGCTATATTGTGTAACATGGATGAACCTTGAAAGTATTAAGCTCAGTGAAAGAAGCCAGATACAAATGGCCACATATTACATGATCCAATTCATATAAATGTTTATAAGAGGCAAATGTGTAGAGACACAAAGTAAATAAGAGGTCGCCTAGGCTGGGAATGGAAATGCAGTAACTAAGTGGGCAGAAGTTTTCTTTTTAAGGTGCTAGAAGTGTTCTAAAATTAGATTGTACAACTCTGTAAATATACTAATTTACAGATTCATTGAATTGTATAAGTAAAGCAGGTGGATTTTTTGGTATACAAATTATATCTCAATAAAGCTGCTTTAAAAAAGAAATAAAAATAATGAAGTAAGCCCCTCCCCACAAAGTTAACTATAAACTTACCGTAAACCCAACAATCCCACTCTGGGTACCTAACCAAGGGAACAAAGACTTGCACATGAGAATGTTTATAGCAGCCTATTCGTAATAACCAAAAGATAGAAACTACCCAAATGTGCATCGACTGGTGAATAAATAAATCAAATGTGGTATATCCATATAATTGAACACTTCAGCATGGATGGGCTCCAAAAACACTAAGTGAAAGAAACCAACATAAAAACCATGTATTAAATGATTCTTTTTCTATGAAATGCCTTGCAAAAGTAAACCCACAGGGACAGAAACCTAACTAGTGATTGCCTGGGGTTGGGGATGGGAGTGGGGATTCACTGTGAACAGGCGTGAGGCATCTCGTTGGAGTGATGAGGAGGTTCTAAAACTGGATGATGGTGATGGTCACACAACTCAGTAAGTTCACTAGACATCAGTGAGTTGTACATTTAAAACGAGTGAATTTTATGGCATATAAATTATACATGTTTTCGAATTCTACATGAACAAAATGTCAGCGGATCTTCATGTAGTATAGTGTGAAATACAAATGCCTCAGCCTGGTCTTCAAGTCCTTTCTACGAGGCCCACTTGTGACTTGCCATCCTGTCCCTCACCTCAGTGCAGCCTCACCACACAGCCTACTGTATTCTGAGCACGCCCTCACTGCCTGCCTTCCTGCTTTTGCTCGTGCTGTTTCCCCAGCGAGCTTAACTCAGCTCCCAAACCTGGGTCTTCCTCACTTTCCCCTTCAATTGCTACCATAATCAGTCTTTGTATTTCCAATCTTACTGCTTTGCCTGTTATGTACTCATCCTCTGTGCTGGGTGTTAGGATATAGTGCAAACCCACTGACACCCTGTTCCCGTTCTCTAGGATGGTTGTCGCCTCTAACACAGAGCCTGGCACAGGTGTGCACTTGTTAAATGAATGAACGAACAAACCCAATATTGACTTTTCCTCTTGCATCCTGCTGCTCTATCTCTAGCAAACTTTCCCAAGGAAATCTTACACTTACATAACCTGTCAATAAAGACCACTATTTCCTCTTAGATATGTTGAGTGAACACTCTCTAGATAGGCCAGTCTAACTCACATGTAGTCCAGAGGTTTGGCCCAAGATAAGTACCAAATTCTTAGTACCACAGGGCTGCTGCCTTACACCCATTGCTAAAATCCATAATATTCTGATGAGATCCTGACACCCCAGGTCATAAATCCAGACAGAAGGCTGGGAAGGCATTACTAGTGCTTTCACACATTAGGCCCTTTTTCTAGGACAGTATCTACTGTGATTACTGAAGGCTTGGTTTGGCAGCCCTCAGAGAAGCACAAATTGTTCCTCTGCAGAAGAATTCCCATTTCTCTGGCAAATGCGCCCAAAGTTATTATGGGGACCTAACTCGTGCTAAAGAGGTGACCCCCATTCTCTAGGAGAGAATGTTTGAACTTTGGACTGTGGTAAACAGGGAATACTCTCTATATATCAGAGCTAACCTTGACACTCCTTCCCTGGAATTCCACTTCGATACCAGAACACGTGCCCTAAAGCCAGAGTGCATGCAAGGCCTCTCCAAACAACTAGAAGTGGAAGGGGCCTGTGTGTTAGAGGGATATGATATTTAAGTGTTTCCAGCTTTAATGAGATATAATTAACATAACATTGTGTACATTTAAGATGTTCAATGGGATTTTTTTTTAAGATTTTATTTATTTATTTGACAGAGAGAGAGAGGCAGCTAGAGAGGGAACACAAGCAGGGGGAGTGGGAGAGGAAGAAGCAGGCTTCCCGCTGAGCAGGGAGCCCAACATAGGGCTCGATCCCAGGACCCTGGGATCATGACCTGAGCTGAAGGCAGACGCTTAATGACTGAGCCACCCAGGCACCCCCAATGGGATGTTTTCATACATGTATATGTTGCAAAATGATTACCACAGTAGGGTCAGTTAACACTTCTGTCACCTCAGTTATCTGTGTGCATGTGTGTACGTGTGTGCGTGTAGTGAGAATATTTAAGATCTGTTCTCTTTTCAAGTAGTTACTGTAGCGTTGTTAACTACAGTCACCGTGCTGTACATTGGATCCCCAGATGTATTCATCTCACAGCTGGGAGTTTGCGTCCTCTGACCAACACCTCATTTCATCCATCCCCCAGCCACTCTCAACCACCATTCTACTTTCTGCGTCTATGAGTTTGGCTTTTTTAGATTCCACATATAAGCGGGATCTACGGTATTTTCTTTCCCTGTCTGACTTATTTCACTTAGCATAACACATAAGGATATGATTTTAAATACCAGTTCAACTCCCTCTTAGGCCATTTGACCTTGGGCAAATTAATTAACTTCTCTTAACTTCAGTTTCCTTCTGTATAGGATGGAGAAGAAACAGTTCCTTTCTCATGAGTTGGGTGGATCAGCTAAGAAAATGCATGCAAGGCCTTTTGCACAGTGCCTGGCACATCGTAAGGGCTCAACACATATTATTAGCAGTATTAATAGTAGTAGCAGCAGCATGAAGCTTTTTTATTCTGTGCTAGAGACCATGCTGGAAGACGGAGATACAATTCATTTGTTCAACAAATTACACATAGGGCCTTTACTACTAAAGGCTAACAGCTTTACTATTATTATTTTTGATCTAGAATAAAACCAACAAAGACTCCTGCCCATGGGGTGCTTACATTCTGGTGAAGGGACAGACAATCAGGATGAAAAAGGCAGTTCCTATCCTCAGAGCTACAGAGGAGCAAGCGCAGCACTGGGGAAAAGTGATGGATGTAACCACTCGGGACCACTAAGCAGGGTCACCTAGCCTAGCTTGGGAGGGCCAGGGACAGCATGTGGGAGTTGAACTAGATCAGAGGGTCCTGTCTCCCCCCGAGGTAGGTGTAATAATGGCCTCCAAAGATGTCCGCATCCAAATCCCTGGGACCTGTGAGTATGTGATATACATGGCAAGGTGCATTGAAGTTTGCAGATGGAATTCAGATTGTTTATCTGCTGATCTTGTGATAGAGGGATTACCCAGGTGGGCCCTGTGTAATCACAAATGTCCCTATGAGTGAGAGAGGAAGACAGGAGGGTTAGAGCCACAGTGATGAGATGTGAGAAAGAGGGCAAATTTTAGGCATTTCCTTCTTTCTGGGTTCTCAGTATCCTCAAAGCTGCCCCTGCCTGGACCAAGAAGTCTCCACTATTTCACAATTTTCCATTGCCCTATAGGGTACCAACTCGTTCCTTATTTATTCCCCACAAGAGCCTGGGGAGGAGGGTCCAGCAATTCCCATTTCAGAGGAGGGATTTGCCCAGAGTCACATAACTAAGTAGTGGGGGAGGGTCTGGACTCCACAACCCCCTGGCAGTGAGCCCAACATTCTACTCAACCAATTCCAGAGGATACAGATATGCAGCAGAGGTAAGTTCCCACCAGGGAGATGGGAGCAAAGAAAGGAGTACATGAAAATTTGCAAAGGAGTGGGAGGAGGTAGAAGAATATTCACATCAAGTAGGGAGGTGAGGAGCAGTCATCCTTCTTCCTTCTGTCACTCCTCCCTACACCCTAGACAAAAGAGAGAGGGAGTGGGGGCCGGGAGGAAGAGAGAGAGAAGGAGGAGGTTGTGGGTTCCCAACCCACACCTCCAGTTATTTAGTTTTAAATGTTCTTTCTATCATGCAGCAGTAACTGAGTTTCCACAGAGCAACCTCATCATTTAACCCTGCTAAACACATCGTAGTGGGCTGGACCTGTGGATGAAGCACGCGCCCAGCTCCATTCACATCAGCTACCACCCTTGGAGATTTGGGTTTTAAATGTTATGAGAGAGCAGGGCGAAGAGAACCTGGCCAAGTGTGGAGAGTATGGAAAGGCAATCCTCAGGAGAGACCGAGCCCCTTCCGATTCTCCTTGCCGGAACGTTCGTCTTGCAGCTTGTCACCTGGGGACCTTCCCCTGATCATCTCATCTAAAAAGGCCTCCCCTGGTTATGCTTGGTCTTATCTCCTGTTTATTTTAATCAGAGCATTTCACTTGTCAGTCTGTAATTATCTTGCTTATTTCTTTTCTTGTTTACTTATTTATTGGCTGTCTCCCCCAGCAGAAGGCAAATCAGTGAAGGCCAAGACTAACTTACCTTACTGTTCACCATGTAATCCCTGGACAGTGTGTTGGACAAATTAATGAATGAAGGAAGAAGATAATGTATGAACTAAGATCTGAGATCTGAACGAGCAGATGTTGACCCGGTAAAAACAGTGGAGAGTTTGGGGATGTTTTTGAGAGGGAAGAACCTGTTATTTCCTTCTTTCCGTTCCAACCATGTGGAGTCTTCTGGGGTCTGTCCTGGATTTCTTTTCTTTACCTGTGCTTGCTCCTAGATGATCTCATCCACAAATCTCAATATAAGCTGATGAGTCTCACATTTATGTCTCTTGCTCCTACTTCTCTGAACTCCAGAACTGTATTTCCAACTGCCTGCTTCCCATCTCCACTAGGATTTCTAATAAGCATTTCTGCTGAATATCACCCACACCCTCCAGTCTCTAAACCCAGAAGAGAGCCTTACAGATGCAAACTGTGTCCACAAATGCCACCAAATGATGGTGGGTCAACTGGATTAGAAGAAACCCAGTCCTCTCCCCCAGCACTCCCTTTCACCTCGCCCTGCTTAATATTTCCCCAAAGCACTTACTAACATCTGACATACTGTATATCTGTCTGTTTATTGTCTTCTCTCCCTGTAAGAATATAAACACCTCGTGGGTAGAGAATTGATCTCTTGTATTTTCTGATGTGTCTCTAACAACTAGAGCAGGGTCTGGATATAGTAGGTTCCCCATAAATACTCGCTGAGTGAGTGAATGATGGAATGATTCAATGCTCTTACTCACATAACCCCATCTGATCTTTACCTGAATCTTTCTTGGGGGACCATTATATCTCATTTATATACATGAGAATCCCTAAAATTTAAATGATTTTCCCAGATCATATAACTTATATTTGGCAAATCTGGAGATTAAATTAGCTTTCTGACTCCAAACTTTCCACAATGCCAGAACTATCACGTAGGCCTGGTTACATTATGAAACGGCCTCCAATTTGGCTTCCTGTTCTTAAGGGTCCTTGAAAAGAATTCTCTTTTAAAATGACTATATGCTTATGTAAAAAGGAAATACATTTGTTATAAAAATGTAGAGAACATAGAAAAGAATAAGGATAAAAATAAGATGCTTCCCCCAAACCCCATCAACTAGGAATAACACCGTTGGTAATAGTCAATCCTATTGGGATAACTCAAATCTGTTCCTTCCCTCCTTTGCCTCCTCAAACTGACAAATATTACCACGATTGACCCAATTTCTCAGGCTAAAAACTAGGACTCATCCATAATCCCTCTTTTTATCTCACTCCTCATGTCACCAAGTTATAGGAACTCTACTTTGAAATATATCTGGAAACTATTTCTCTCACCTTGACCACCGTCGTCCTAGGCTAGGTGACCATATATTTCTTGCTTGAATGACGACAATAGCTTCACCCTGTGTTTCTTGTTTGGATAATGATAATAGCCTCCTCGAATATTCTTCTTGTTTCTATTTTTGCTCCACTAGTTTTATTAACCATACCATAGCCAGAATTTTGAAAACATAAATCAAATTACTTTCCAACTCAAACGATTCAGTGATTTCCCACTGTACTTAACATAAAATTCGTACATGACATAAGGGCCTAGTCAGCAACAGTAACAATGTCCTTTATATTCCTTGGACGTACTAAGTTTATTTCTGCCCCAGGGCCTTTATACTCGTTGTTTCCCCTGCCTGGAATTCTCTTCTCCTACATCGTTGTGTGGCTTCTCACTTTACATCATTTAAGTTCACACTCAAATACCACCACTTTAGAGAGGCTGGCCCTGATCTTCCCACCTACCTAAACTAGTCCCTGGCTGCCACCCCTTTCCATTCTCTATCCCTTTGCTTGATCCTTCTTTGTGATACTTTCATTACCTAAAGGCATATTATGTAATTAGTTGTTCCTTGTTTGTTTGTTTGTTGTATCTACTACAAGATGCAAGTTGCATGAAGTCAGGATTACTGTCTTGTTTCCCTGCTTTTCCTCAATGCTTGGAATGATGCTTATCACATACTAGGTGCTCAATAAATGTTTGTTAAATGAATTTGTAAATAGAAGGATAGATAAATAATTTTACAAAAAAGGGATTATAGCCTTTATGCTTTAAAAATAAAAATTACTATACTGAATATTTCTTATACTTAACAGAAAAAAAAAGAAGTTGAAATAAAGCCAAAGGAATTGCTTACCTTTCAAAAAATGTCTCTTCATAAGATGACATAATAGTTGCCAAATAATGGCTCTAAAGAAAAAGAAAAGCATAGAAATCATTAAGGATGGCGATTGTTATGCTGTTAGGTTTTTCAACCACATATTTCACTTGTAGGTGGTAACTATTTAATCTATGCTACAAAAAATCTTTTTGTTTGTTCATTTATTCATTAAACAAAAATATATTGAACACTTCGTGTCAAGCTCTGGTATGGTGCTAGATAGTAAGACAGGCAAGATCCCATCATGGTGTGTGTGTGTGTGTGTGTGTGTGTGTGTGTGTGTGTGTGTGTGTGTGGCAGAAAATAGACAGTGAATACATAATGACTGAGACATTTTCAGATTTTATTTATGAAGAAAATAAAACAGTACGTGGTGACAGAGACTGGCCCAAGGCAGGCTAGGGTGGGTTGGAGTGGCTGATTTGGATTGGGGGTCAGAGATGGACTGTTCTGTGCAAGTGACAAATTTATTTGAGCTTTGCATCATCAAAGGAGTCAAGGGAATCTCTAGGAACAGAGAGCAAGCAGTCCAGGCAGACGCATGGCCTGCTGGCTAGTCTGGAGACTGGAGAGCTGGACAGTGCAGGAGCTTGGAGACCAAGGAGGCCACACACGTCTGAGAGGAGAGCAGGGAGGTGGCACACACCTCATCGTTTGGCAAGCAGTTCAGATTTTATTCCAAGAGTAAGGACAAGCTTTAAACAGAAGGATGGCATTAAGTGAGCTCTCCCTTATCCTAAAAGCTCCTTTGCAGTCCGATGGCTCCGGATTTCTGTTAGTCACATTACTTGATACTGTAAGATTTCTTTTCAGTTCTGTGTTCAATTCTCGCAGTGTGGAGCTGGCTTTTAGATTTAAAATGGTACAATGTTTATCATCATTGTTCAAAAACCGTGGCTTCTCTTTCTCCCACCCTCTTCCCTTGGCTTTCTTTCAGAAGAAAAATTAATTCTATTGTTTCCCATCATTACATATTAAAGAACATATTTGTAGAGATGAAAAAAGACCTCAAGAGAAATGTAATTTAAACCTGAAAATAGTTCTTTTTTCCATGGTATTAGGTTGATACCTTTTCAAAGTGCATTTGTCTGGCCTTCGCAGTAATTTTTGTTTACTCGTCAAAGCCTGCCATAAAATCAAGGCTGTCGGTGTCTTGTCTATTCTATCATTCTTGACAATAGAGTCCTCATAAAAAGCCATGTACTCTTGTGCTTCAAGGCTGTGCTGAGCTCTTCGTAATGGCTTTATTTTTCTCTCTTATTTTTCTTCCTGAGTTCTTCCTTCAGCCACCTCCCTGATATTCTGTCTTCCTGAATGGCTTTTCTTTATATTCTAATTTTCCAGGAGTATTCTCTGCCCCTCAACTCCCTATACCCATTAGGATTAGATAGAAAACTCCAACTGATTGTAACTTTACTTCTTTCTCAAGCTGACGGAGTTTGGAAGCAAGCAGTTCAAGACCACTGTGATCATCGAACAGCCCAGGCCCCTTCTAGTTTGTTGCTCTAGCAATCTCGGTTAACAGACATGCACCTTATGCATGGACAGATGTTCCAGCCCCACCATCATGTTCACATTCCAACCACCAGGAAGGAACCCACCTTCTTCCTTGAAAAGCAAACTTCCCACCCTCAGACACTGCTGGTAGGAACAGATAAATGGAATGTGGGGTATACATATTCAACAATAAAAAGGAATGAAGTACTAATGCACGCTATAACATGGATGAACCTTGGAAACATTATGCTAAATGACAGAAGCCAGTCACAGAAAACCTACATATTACATGATTCCCTCTGTATGTGGTGTATGCATTATATCTCAATAAAGCTGATGAAAAATAAAAACAAAAGCAAACTTCCCAGTTTACACATGGCTTCCACTTCCATCTCCGTAGTCCCACGGTCATGCCTACAAGGAAGGGAAGCTGGTAAACGTAGTCTTTATCCCAGACAGCCATGAGACCAGCTAAAAACCAGAGGTTCTGTTCCAATAAAAAAAGAGGACAGAGACTGCAGGACACTGATTATCCCTGACCCAACTTAGTCAGACCTTAGACCTTGTCAGCCTACCCACAGAGGGTCACTGGATGCACTTTCCAGGAACATGACACTTAATTTTAGGTAAACTGATCTCTTTCCCAGGTCTGTGCAGGGATGTGTTAGCTTTGTTTAGATCAAAATTCATTTCATTTGGCAGTCATTCTTTATAGTTTTGTTTTATAACATTTTCCTTGTTTATTGAAAGCGGAAGATTTTTTTTTTAACTTTTGGCTCTTTTATTTTGTTTTCAGTTGGTTTCAAAAGTTGGAAGTGAATTCAAAATGCCCCTTTCCTACTATTTTTTACTCCAGTTTTTCAGGATAAATACTCTTGAATACGTTTTTTCCTAAATGCAGCCCTTCTGGGATTTTGTAGAAGCTAAAGTCTGCCTGGGATTTCCTCTACTTTTTGAATCTAGCCCAGCCC
This sequence comes from Ursus americanus, assembly GCF_024610735.1. NCBI lineage: Eukaryota > Metazoa > Chordata > Mammalia > Carnivora > Ursidae > Ursus > Ursus americanus. Next base: position 27,837,673 of record NC_142132.1, on the reverse strand, counting down.
CCAGTGTTGGACCTTCAGTTCTCTCTACAGAGAGGCTGTTCTTCTCGAGATACACTCCCCTCAGACCTCACCCCCCCACACACTGTCTGCTTGTCAGATCTCACTTTTCTTTTTCTTTTTTTTTTTTTTAAAGATTTTATTTATTTATTTATTTGACAGAGATAGAGACAGCCAGCGAGAGAGGGAACACCAGTAGAGGGAGTGAGAGAGGAAGAAGCAGGCTCATAGCGGAAGAGCCTGATGTGGGGCTCGATCCCATAACGCCGGGATCACGCCCTGAGCCGAAGGCAGACGCTTAACCGCTGTGCCACCCAGGCGCCCCCAGATCTCACTTTTAAATAAAGGTTCTGTATAAACTGTGGAGTTCTATGTATACTTTGGCTGTATTTATTCATTTCTTACTGTCTTGATTAGGATGCTTTCCCCTTTTGCCTGTTCCTCAGGGACCTCAAATGCAACCCCTTTGAATCTAAACACGATATCTCTTCTCCCTTAGCTGCTCTTCTTGGGAAATGGCACCACCTGTTGCCCAAGTCTAAAACATGGGAGCCGTTGTGAATGTTCCCTTCTCACCCATTTCCCAAACATACTCACTCATTAAGGCCTTTCCCTTCTCTTTCTTGATGATCCTCACCACTGCCCTTGCTTTTCACCTCCACTGCCACTGCTTCAGTTCTGTTCTCATTCATCCTGAACTGGATCTGTCTTCCCGCCTGGGATTCAAACCCCTCCGGCTGCACCTGTCACACAGCAGCCAGTGTCATTTTTCTTCAGAAACCACACCTAGTCTCCTGCGAGCCCCTCCCATCACTGTTCAGATCCTTTATTGGTTCTCCACTCTTCTAAGTTCAAACCTCTCTGCCTGGCAACAAGGCCCTCTAAGGCCTGTTTACTGCCTGTCCCACATCAGATGGCCTCTCTTCCCCAATACCTCTCCTTCCTGCTAGCCATACCAAGCAACCCACAATCTTTCAAAAGCCTTTACAATATTCTCCCCAATCTTTAAAAATTATGGTAAAATACACCAACAGGAAAGAGGTTTGCAACCTCTTGTCTCTCCATTTGGAAGCTATCTGACTCCTATTTGTGTTTCAAAACTAAGTTCGGGCATCATTTTCTCTAAATCTTTCATTTACCCCTGGTCTGATTTCAGTGTCCTTGCCTGTGTTTCCATAAAACTCTGTGCATACTTCCCTACAAACATAGCATGATGTCGTAATTGTTGGCTTATTTGTTTGTCTTCCCTTAAATCCAGGGACAATAGCGCATTTCTGGATTGCCGGTCCCGCACCTATACTTGAATTATATAACAGAATTAAACAAATGTTGAAAAACATTAACAAATAATGAACTATCTCCTCTGCATTTACATTTTGTTGACTTTAGAACAGGGCAGGAAATGACTAAGTGGAATTTCAGAAACCCAGGCTCTCCCGTATGCCCCCACTAACCCTGCTTCCAATAGGGCAATCATTGGTTCAGTGACATGTTGACTCAGACTGCCCTGCAGCCAGTGGCAAGCAGGCACAGCATGGACTCTGAATCCGTTCTGTGTACCAGGATTGCTTCATTTGTCAATAGCCCGTACCTGTGTAATCTTCTCTGTTGGAGTAAAGTGATTCTTTCTGAGTTTGAAAAAAACTAATGTAATGTGTGTTTACTGACATGACATCATATCAGGTATCAGGGTATCAGGCAGAAGGTTAACTGGAAAAGAGAAGCCTAACTCTAAGTGATCTGGTCATCTGGGATGAAGGGACTAATGTATGCCAGACTCTGAACAGTCTGCTAACTGGACCAGTAACGGACCATGGGGTATAGCAGGGGGCAACTATATTTTATTGATTATAAGGTGCTCTTACTTCACGTTTTCATGTCTCTGAAACTGGAATGTATTTAAATTCAGAGAAATACAATATTACAATAAGAAGTATAAGAGAAATCTGATGTCACTGTTATACCAGAGAAATATAATAACAAATATTAATTGATTGATTAGTGCCTAAGCCTGGAATTTCATACATTAATCCAGGAAACAGAGTGGGAAAAAACATGAATGGCTTACAAAGAATGTCTAAAAACTTAAATCTGCATTGACTATGGGAGAATTTTCAGTGACTTGAGAGTAAAAAAACCATCACTTATGAGCTCCTTCCAATTGTCAGAGAAAATACACACATTTCACTCATCCTCAACCTCCTAACCTTGGAAGGTAGGCGTTATTAATTCTACTTTTTAGATGAAGATCGAGAAAGTCTGGTCCTGCCCAAAGTCACATAGCTGGAATATCTCATAAACGATCAGATATCAAAACCCGTTAGCTTTGTTCTATTCTATGTTCCCTCCTGAAGCAAGCACTAACCCTAAAAATAAAAATAATTGTTATCTAAGACTGGAAGAAAACCTTTTTCATTTTGAGCAATTGGATCATCATTGGCGATCAAACCTATCTCTTCCACGTTAGAAACTAACAGAGAAGAGAAACAGGAAAGAGAGGCCTGAGTAAGCTTCTTGAATTTGGCTTATAAGAGCCCTGAGAACGGAAATACGTGAGGGTTATTTCATCCCAAAAAACCATAAATATGAAGTTGAGTTCAGCTTCATGAAAAAATCGGACTACTCTGAATATAACGTTGGTACCAATTACATAAAGATCTGGAGACTTAAACTTTGACATCACTGAGGCCAAAGGTATTTTGCCCTAAATCTTTCTCACTGTGATTGCAAATTTGTAGAATTACCATTGTTTATCTGATAGGACCTATGCCTGGTATCAAATCTTCCTCTTATATCAACATCAACCTCAGTCCAGCCAGAGTTCACCAACCCACCTGGGAACCTCTAGATTGGACTGTTGACTCCCCAAAAGTGGCCCAATTCCTTCCAGTTCTGGTTGTGCCGGTTACTGGGATTTTTCCCTTCTCCGTACTGGCCTGTTCCAATTCCATACTTCTGAGTACATACATTCCAGCATGCCTTCTGCTGGGATATTGTCTTGAACGCAAGTCTTGACACTGCATGCCCTGAGGCATGGTTTAGAAGATCACCTATGAGCCATGAAGTACTTACTAGTCATCATCTTCTATTTTATCAGGACAATTTGTGCTATTATGTTATGTTTGTATATATATTCTTTCATTTTAAAGAAGTTTTATTAAGATATAATTCACATACTACAAAAGTCACCCACTGAAGTGTACAGTTCAGTGGTTTTTAGAATACGAGTTGTACAGTCATCATTGCAATCTAATTTTAGAATGTTTTCATCATCCCTGTGCTCATTTGCCATCTCTGTCCAGTCCTAAGCAACCATGAATCCACTTTCTGTCTCTATAGATTTGCCCGTTACGGACATTTCATATAAATGGAATCATACACTATGTGATCTTTTGTGTCTGCTTCTTTCATTTAGCACAATGTTCTTGAGGCTCATTCACACTGTAGCGTTTATCTGTACTTCATTCCCTTTCTCTGGCCAGATAATATTCCATTGTATGGCTCTTCCACCGTTTGTTTATCCATTCACCAGTAGATAAACATTTGGGTTGTTTCCACTTTTTGGTTATTATGAATAATGCTACTATGAATACTCTTGAACAAGTTCTTGTGTGGACGTGTTTTAGTTGTCCTGGGTATACACCTTGGAGTGAAATTGTTGGTTATATGGTAATTCTACACTTCGCACTTTGAGAAACAGCCAAATCTTTTCCCAAACAGGCTGCACCATTTTACATTCCCAGCAGAAATTTATGAAGATTCTAACTGCTCCCTATTTTTGTAAGTACCTGTTCTTATCTGTATTTATTTTAGCCATCTAAGTGGGTGTGAAGTGGTATCTCATTGTGGTTTTGATTTGCATTTCTCTGGTAACTAACAATCTTGAGAATCTTTTCATTTGTTTATTGACCATTTGTATATCTTCTCTGGAGAAATATCTATTCAAGCCCTTTGCCCATTTTAAACTGGGTTGTCTTTTTATTACTGAGTTACCAGAGTTCTTTATATATTCTGGGTACAAGTCTCATATCGTATATGATTGGCAAATATCTTTTCCCATTCTGTGGGTTGTCTCTTCGCTTTTTTGATATTGTCCTTTGAAGCACAAAAGTTTAAAATTTTGATGAAGTCTAATTTACGTTTTTGTTGTTGTTGTTGTTGTTGTTACATGTGCTTTTGGTGTCATTTCAAGAACCCACTGCCTAACTCAAAGTCATGAAGATTTACTACCATGTTTTCGTCTAAGAGTTTTACAGTTTTAACTCTCACATTTAGGTCTATGACCCACTTGAAGTAAATTTTTATGTATGGTTTAAGGAAGAGGTCCAACTTCATTCTTTTGCATGTGAATATCCAGTTGTCCCAGTCTCATTTGCGGAAAAGACTATTCTTTCCCTATTGTCTTGATACCGTGGTTGAAATCAATTGACCATAAGCGTGAGGTTTTATTTCTGGATCTTCAATCTATATGTCTATCTACACACCAGTGTCACACAGTGTTAATTACTGTATTTTTGTAGTTTGTTCTTTTCTCCAACTACAGTTTTTTTTTAATAAAGAGAATTACAAAACATGGAAAAATCAGCTCAGAAAGTCCACTTACTTCTTTAGTAGATCATTTTTTGACATAGCAACATCAACTTTAAATATTATTACATAAAGCATGATGGAGAAAAGAAATTTTGCTTTATAATTAGAAAAGTCACAATAAAACTTGCCAAGAAAAAACAAGCCATTTTGAAAATAAACATAGTCCATGCCAAACTAGTATAAAATGAAGCCAGGAGTCTTCAAAAGGCAAAAAAACTTTCTTCCTAATATTTTCTCTCCTTTTTATGGTTTGTAAAATTGAGAGACTCTCAAATTCAAAGGTTGCTGAGCTGTTCTGATTTGGCTCTTTTGGAATCTGTTTTTTCACCACTCTTGTCCTTGGATTTATCTTCTTCCTTAACATCTACTTTTTTTTCGTCCTCAGTTTCCTTCTTGTCTTCTTCGGGTATAGTTTTCTTTGCTCTTTCCTTACGATAGCCACATTTCTATGACCTCCTTTTCCTTCATCCTCAGAATCCCTCATCACAAGCTATCTGTTTACCTGGTATTCAAATAGAAATTCTCTCGTCTGAATCTTCTCCATCCTTATCGCCACTGTCTTCATGAATAGCATCTTCTGGAATAGCTGGATGCCAGATGCATGAGGTACCATGTGTAAATTTTCAAATAAATGCTGTTTTATCTTTTCTATATATTCTGTAGTGTTCTGGTCTGTCATGTTTGAAGGACTATTATGCAGTTTGCAGTCTGGTCCAAAATACTCAAAAGTAATCATTATATGGCAATTCACTGGGAACCTCACAACTGAGGGCAACTGCAGTCTTGTATGTCCAATATTGAGCAACATTACACAGATTGTCTATCCATATCCCCCAAGCATCAGTAATAGTATACTGAAAGTTTTTACCACTTCTACACATTTAGCATGACCTTTGACTGTCAGATGGAAGCAACCAAGTCTACCACCAAACAGTGAGTCTGCACCACACTGTGACACCACAGCACTAGGCTGATACATCTCCATCACTTTTAGGATAAGAGGCTTATATAACTTCTCATGACTCATCATCCATACCATCTCTCAATGGAAAATTGACAGCAGAGTATTTGCCTTCTTCTGGACCAATATCCCTCAAGTCTCCTGTTCCAGGTAAGTATTCCCCCTATTTATGGAATAATAGTCATTACATAAAAAGCTTCTTGAGCACCATCACCATGATGAATATCAGTAATAATATATAAGCACCAGTTGACAAAATTCAGTCCATCAAACTCTGGGCAATCATCTCCAATACTAAATTTCTGCATCTGCTTACTATAGTCAGACATGTTATCTGGTCTTACTGAATGTAAACATTTGATGTATTCATCACTGTGATATTTTGTCATTTCTTCAGCAGTGGTTTTATGGGGATTGTGTATTTCCATTTTTCTTTATAAGTCATAATTTAGCAGCAAGTTACAGGTCATGAAGATTCTGAGGTTTCATGGGCTGACCCTGTCCATAATAATAATTTCTAGTATCACCATCATAGTAGTAGCTGACTTTCTTCTCGTCACCTCCCTAACACTAGGCCATGGACTCCCAGACCACAGCTGGTTCCCAGCTCTGACTCCTCCTGCTTCTGCTGCTGGGCCTCAACCCGACTTGGGGGTGGCAGTGCCGCGGAGAAGGGCAGGCTGGCGGATGGAGAGAAAACAGTGACAGGAGGGCTCAAGAGCACCTAGTATACACAGTAAAGTATTGACAGTGATTATCTCTGTAGAGTACATTTATTGATTGATTGATTGATTGATTGCTTTTCTGCATTTTCCATTTTTTACGTTGAACACCTATTATCATTGTAATTAGAAGCAAAACATATCAACCGTTATTTTTGAAAATACTAATCAAATGATTGGATAACAAGGAAAAAAATATTTGCTGAGCAATCCTACGTTATTTTTATGAACTTATGGGAAATAGCAACTGGGAGCCAACCAGCTACTGCGCAGAGGCAAGGGTATATGGAGCTCTGAATTTCAGAGGGGAACAAGATAAACTGGCCAAGGTCTTTTTGATGGCCCCAGGCTCTAAGAATCAGAAAATTAATAATGGTCAATAGCTTACAAAAAAGAAAGGAAATTGTACATTTTGTTTTGGAAAAGTCTATATTACAAAGGTGAGATCAACAAAAGTTTGCAAAAGCAAATTCCTTTGTCATCTGGTAATACATGATATCTGATTGACTTCCTTTGGTTTCTTTAAAAACCTGCATTGTACTCAATTACCAAACAACAAAATAGTTCCTGGATGACTTACCTGATCTTACTGGTGTACAGACTTAAATGGCTTCCACCCAATTTGGAGAGTTCTAACAATTTGATTTGACTGACTTTGCCATCACCAGTGAATTACTTAGTTACACCATAAACTCAGTGAAGCTAAAAACTGTCCAGAATGTGCATGTGTATGACTTGGGTGGATTATTTGTATTTACGATGGAAAAAAGGCACAAAGTATTCTGTTTACCTGAAGCTGCTATTTTTATCCAAAAAGGGTCCTGGATCAAACTTCTCTGGATTGGGAAACTCCTTGCAATTGAAAAAAACTAAAGACAGTAATGCAATACAGTGGTGCCCTGGAACCAAGAAATGGAGAGTGGAATGTTACTTTATCACACTTATTCTTGGTTCATTAAAAAAAAAAATCTAACATTCTTAATTATAGTGGACTGAAAAGAACTGAGCACTCTTAAACTAGCCTAATGGGCGGTTGTCTAGAGTTATGGCTATTTTACACACGCTCTCATACATTACCTTTTACTGAATAATAAGATGGTTGTCAGTGGGAAGAGCAATATTATGGTCAATGTGCAATAATCAATTGTTGAAAAACTAGGGTTTGCAACCTATATTGTCTAGACAATGAACTTTAATTGCCCCCTCAAATTGGGAGCTTACATTTCACAATTTTTTTCTTTCTGAATCCAGCTGTGAATGAAAGAAAATGAGATATGAAATTGCTGAATCAAACCCCACTTCTCTCACTTATAAAATGGGGCTGGGTAATCAAAACAACAGGCTCTCTTCTTTTTTCACAAAAGAGTGTGAGGATTAAATGACAAAATAATAACTATAACCACAATTTATATTGGGTCCTTCACATTTACCTGACACTGCACTTAGTTTTTTAGAAATCTCATTTAATCTTCACTTTAACCATGTCCAGTAGGCTCTTTGTTCATATGGTATAAACAAGGAAACTGACATTCAGAAAGAAGAAATAATTTGAGGTTAGACTTTAAGCAAGTGGCATGGTTAGAACTTGAACCAGGTTCTGATTATAAGGCATCCCTATTTAAGTGAAGCTACCTTTTTCCCTTTTTCCTTTATTTTGCATTTCCTTAAACATTATTTTACGATGATTGGAGTAAGTAATACACACACATGGTATAAAATATAAGAAAATGTACAAAAGGGTGAAAAGTGAAAATGTATCCCCTTTTTTCCTATACTCTTTTGGTCTCCTTCTTGATGTAATCACTCTTACCCACTTACGATATATCCTTTGGGAGATAGCTTACAGATTAAAAAAAAAAAAAGACACATATATACATCCCCCACTATTTTCACACAAATAGCAGCACCTTATAGTGTTCTGTCACTTGCTTAGTATTCTACTTTATTGAAATAAGGGAATTTCAAAAATTCTTTTGAAATGAACATTCAGGGATCTCCAGTCTTTAAATATCACAAATCCTGCTATGCTGGATATTCTTACTTTCTTATATTCATGAAGGATAAATTCCTAGTAGTGAAAGTGCCTTTTAAATTGTGTTTTGAATTTTGATGAATACTGCCACATTGCCTTCCATATAGGTATTTTACAGTTTACAGTCTAACATTCTCTGTGTATTTATTTGAGCCACCAAGAATAAATTTTTGTGTAAGATGTGAGGTAGGGATATATATTTTTTCCAACTCCCCCAAAGTTTTCTGAATTCTATTGAATAATCCATATTTTCCCTCTAGGTTACGAGGAAAAAGGTACCTTTATCATGTACTAAGTTTCAATATAGAATCCAGTTTATTTTTATACTTTAATTGATCTATTAAAGCTATAGTACTCAGCTTCAATAACTGTAATTTTAAGATTTTATAATTTGAGAGAGAGAGAGCCAAGTGGGGGGCAGAGCAGAGGGACATGGACAAGCAAACTTCTCATTGGGCGTGAAGGTGAATGTGGGGCTTGATCCCACGACCCTGAGATCACAACCTGAGCAGAAATCAAGTCAGACACTTAACCAACTGAGCCACCCAGGTGCCCCAACAACTGTGACTTTATATTTTAACACTAGGTAGAGCTATTGTGACTATTCTTTTAAAATTTTCCCTATCAAATTTTGGATGGTAATTTAGTTCCAAAAAATATCTGGTTGATATTGAGATCTCATGAAAGTATAGATTGATTTTGGGATAACTGCTATCTCTTCCTTCCCACAGAATAAGTTAATTTATTAAAAATCTTACATCCTCTCTTTTAAAGTTTTTTCTATAGATCTTGAAATTTCCTGTTTATTCCCAAGTATTTTATCCTGGTTTTTATTAATAAAAACCTGGCCTCATTATATTTTTTTAAGTTTTATTTTATATAGGGTAGCAATTGATTGTTTTAAAATAATAAATCTGTGGGGCACCTGGGTGGCTCAGTTGTTTAAGCATCCGACTCTTGATTTCGGCTCAGGTCATGATGTCAGGGTCATGAGATGGTGCCCCATGTTGGGCTCCTTGCTCATCTTTGAGTATGCTGGAGATTCTCTCCTTCTCCCTCTGCTCCTCCCTGCACTCATGCTGTCTCTAAAGTAAATACATTTGAAATCTTTAATACATTTGTACCTAACCACAGAATAATTCTATTATTGAGGCACGTTCAGAAAAATTTTCTTGTACTTTCCAGGTACAATTGTATCATCTACAAATTTGCCTCCTTTAAAAATTTTTAAATCTCATTCCCTTTTTCTAATTCTAGTAATGGTAGATAGACTTGTTTTATTCCTGATATTAATGGGGATCCTTTTACTCTTTTATCAATTAGCCTGATTTGAGAAATGTTTTCTCTGGCTAAGGAGGTATTCATCCATCCCCATTTTATTAAGGCTTTAAAAAACTAAAAATGGATGTTAATTATCAAAACCATTTTTTTTTAAAGATCTTATTTATTTATTTGACAGAGAGAGACAGCCAGCGAGAGAGGGAACACAAGCAGGGGGAGTGGGAGAGGAAGAAGCAGGCTCCCAGTGGAGGAGCCTGATATGGGGCTCGATCCCAGAACGCCAGGATCACACCCCGAGCCAAAGGCAGATGCTTAACGACTGAGCCACCCAGGCGCCCCCAAAACCATTTTCTATACAAATGAGACATCAAGTGATTGCCTCCTAAATTCTATTTACATGGTGAATTTTATTTTTGAGAGAGAGAGAGAGAGAGAGAGAGAATCTTAAGCAGGCTCTATGCCCAGCACAGAGTCTGACACCAGGCTCTAACGACCCTGAGATCATGACCTGAGCCAAAATCAAGAGTCAGACACTTAACTGACTGAGCCACCCAGCTGCCCCTATATGGTTAATTTTACTAGATTTCCTAGTGTTAGACCACTCCTGTGTTCCTGATTATCTTCATTTGGTGGTGGTGTACTATTTTTAATGTGATGCTAGGCTATGTGTTAGTAGACTTTTGCACTGATATTTTTAAGACTGGTAGCTATTTCTGTTTTATAGTGTTTTGGTCAGGTTTGGCACCTTTTCCTCCTCTTCTATTTAGAATTGTTTAAATGTAAAACCCAACGCCTTAATCACTACAAAAAACTGACTACATCCTCAGTGCACATGTAAATGTTTTGGTAAATGCAAAATGCTCTACAAATATTAACTGTTAGAAGAAGCAATATCCCAAATGTTGTGGTATGTGAGGTCCTGGAAGAGAATTTGGGTTAAAGGTTGACACTTGAGGGGCGCCTGGGTGGCGCAGTCGTTAAGCGTCTGCCTTTGGCTCAGGGCGTGATCCCAGCGTTCTGGGATCGAGCCCCACATCAGGCTCCTCCGCTGGGAGCCTGCTTCTTCCTCTCCCACTCCCCCTGCTGTGTTCCCTCTCTCACTGGCTGTCTCTGTCAAATAAATAAATAAAATCTTAAAAAAAAAAAAAAAAGAATGTTGACACTTGATTACCTTAGAGCTGCAGACACATTTTCTATTCCTTTTTTTTTTTAAATCCATCATAAAAAATAAGATTTCATGAGATTCTCATTACTGGAAATCACTGCCCCCTATATACATTCTCAGTGAGAGTGGGAAGGGGCCTTGGAACCCTAGATCAGCCTCAACCACTCTAGGAAGGCAGAAATGCACCCCAACAATCACCATGCAGAAATCATTATGCTAAGTGCATAAAAATATGTTGCTGAATGAACCCAATGAAGAGCCCCGTGAGGATGTGTAAACAAGTTCAGAGATGTTAGGTAACTTCCCAAGGTTACACATTACGTCCTCACATAGGCACCCTACCCTAACTTCTATGTCCTTCTTTTCCCCCCACTTCTCACTTTCCTGCATTTCACATTCATGCTTTTGTTCTTTCATGCAACAAAACTGACTGACTCATATGGGCCAGGCATGAGCAATAGATACCAGCCCAAGAAAGAGCAGAATCACAGTCCCTGCCCCCAGAGAGCTGAACACTTGTGAGGAAAGACATTAAACAGGTAAAGTCAGGTGTGTGAAATGTTCCAAGGCAGAAATGTGGAGTGCTGACCTGAGCCTGAGCCAAGTTTAGGGTGACCTGTCTGAAGAAGTGAAGACTCATCAGGAGTTAGCAAAGGAAAGTTGGAGTTATAAGGGGAAAAAAATTAGCCAGGTCGGAAGAACAATATATGTAAAGGGACACAGAGTAGGCACATTCAAGGACCCAGGCTGGAGAGGTCAGTAGGGGCCAGATCACAAAGTGCTTCAATGCACACATCTGGGACTTAATCCCAAAGCAACCAGAGGTCACAACTTCTAACTCACAAAATTCCTTTTCCACAGCAAGAGGCAGAAATCACTTAGTTCTAAATCACTTCATTTTAATACCTACCCAGACCTACAGGATAATTGGTTTGAATTAGTTAAATTTCCCTGGTCTGCAGCAGCAGACAAAGGTACTAAGGGGTTGGAGCCCACAGGAACCCAAGTAAAGGGCTGCTTTCCCCAAAACTCCCGATTACCAAGCCCTGATGCCCAACATCACTGTGAAATTGTTCCAGGAAGGAAAGGTTGAGAGCTGAGGAGAGCAGGTCCAGTCCTGGCTCTTGGACTAACACCTATATTAGTGAAATTAGTTATATCGTATCACTGCCAGTTGTAATTTGTACAATTTGTCCTTCCTCCGCCTCAGTATAACCGCCCCTTCCTTCTTTCTTAGACAGACTCTGAAGGGCACGATGCTCCAGTCTCCCTCTTTCCTCTTCTGCTGCTGGCCACATCCCACCAGGAATCAGAACATTCTTTGTTAAATTCTGTGAGTCAGGAAGAGTGGAAACCCTGCTTTCACAATTCTTATACCTAGGAAGCAGTATTCTGAGAAGAGTATAAGAAAAGCCTCTACAGTTGAGTTAAACTAGTAAATAAACTGGCTACCTAGTTGAAATGGCAAGGCAACCTTAGGAACACCTTAAGACAAGAGAAAAGAATGGAGACATAAGGAAAAAATACAAATCACTGATAGTAAAATAATTTTATTTGGTTTCTTTTTTTAAAAAAAGGTAGCAATTCACATATAAATTTAGACTTCAAGATTACAGTGTATATTTGCCAAAAGGAACATCCCTGCAGGAGGGATAGACTTAGAGCCTGAGCGAGCACTGGGCAGCACACTCCATGGAGAGTTTAAGTGGAAGTAGTTTCTTCACAACTTCACAACACTAGTTCCCTGTTCCTCAACTCTGCCACCAGGGGGCTTGTAAGAAAACCCAAATCCATCACTTTGGGGCAACAGCTTTTAGCTCCTGGGAATAGGAAACATTCTAGGAATGAAAGCACAAAGGTCAATGACCCAAATTTCCCACAACAATCATATCTATCTGCAGCAACAATACATGACAGGTGAAGAGTTTATTCTTATAGTTCAAAGGCTCTTTAAAGGAGGGCTAGAGAACACAAGATCCATTCATAAAGAGAGTGTATATAATAAGCAAAAATAAAAAAGGATTCTCTCCATTATTACAAATGCCTCTCTAATATAAGGCCCAGGGAAAAGACCCACTCAAATTTGGGATTCCTTCCCCATAGAAAGTGTTTGGCACAACCCGCAAGCTGTCATGAGACTGACAGGACTGACAGCGGAAAGGTTTCTGGAAGTGGTCCCATGACTTCTCTGTCTGGCTTGACCATAGTATACATGAAAGGTGTCTTAATAAGCTGCACAAACTCAGCCTAACTATGGGGCACACTGTTTCAGGAAAGCTAATCCAAAGGGAAAAAAGGCCCAGATGAAGTAGGTCTCCCATAGCCACAGGCTAACTCATAACTCACTCTGTCATCCTCTCATGGGAAATTAAATCCCCTGGCTGTCCAGGAAGTCAGTGGAATCCTGACTTCCTAGGGAGGGTGAAAGCTGGAAAACAACTTTGATTTCAGCATCTCAGAGCCAGGGGAAAAAAAACGAGACAAAGATGACCAAAGATGTTAAGTTACGCCGTTCCACACTCTGTAGGCTCCAGAAGAACAATATTGAGGAGAATCAGTGTGCCAGTAACCACAGCAGCCCTAGGACTTGGCCTTCAGGCAGAGGTACTGGGGCAAATAAATGTACCCCAAATCCAGTTTTAAAAATGAAAACTTCCTGCAGTTATGATACAATACTGTGCAGTGAACAGCTAGGAATTATATGCTGCTCCTAGCTCTGGTTAAAGCCCTGTCCCGCTCTTGGCCAGCCAGAGCTGAGAGGTGACATATAAGGAGTTGTCTGTGGCTAAAAACCAGGCACCTTAGTTATGAATGGCCTGGGGCAGTGACACAGACAGTCATCATTCAATGGAGGGGAATGCAGGGCCCTCCCCAGAGCTTTGGTTCAAAGCAAAGGTTTCATCTCACCCAGAACTTCAAGCCAAGCTCTATCTCTGAGCCTACTAATGCAATAACTAGTGATTAGGAATCCCTGGTTGGGTGGCAAGGTACTTATCCCAGCAGGCCACCAATTTGACTATAGGAAAACAAAAAGGTGCAAATAGCATCAAGTAAATCGTTGCTCAAGTGAAAGATCATTTCCTGGAGAACTTCAGCGGACTAGATGCTAATCACACGGATGAATGCTGGGACTGGACCCCAAAGAGAGAGCCTGGGCCCCAGGCGTAATCAGTCTTCTTTACACTTACCGCATCCTGGCCATCTTCTCTGGCCTCCTATGTCTTGAATGGCTGAGCACACATTTTCCCGGGGACCAATGTAAACATTATTCAATAGATCTCAGCTTAGAAAAACACAGCTTGTTACATACTTAATGTCTAACATTCCAGTGCAGGCAGTATCTTAGCATCAGACTTTCCCTCATTCATGAGTACCAGTTCAGAAAGGAACACACACAGGATACTTGATAAAACTGTGGCTGAAAAGACATTTGGGTGCCAGACAACTGGCTCTATCCTGCAATCGGCTGATAAACCAGGGCTACCACAGGAGAGGCAGAACAGACGGAGCACAGGTTCTCTGTGAATCTGAAGAGTCGTATAACCATTGTTCCCATTTAACCCCTTGGGCCACACTCTGATATGGGAGTACATTTCCACCACTTGCATCAACCTGTGCTCTCCTTGTTTTGGATGGGGCTCTCTCCAGAGGGTTCAAGAGCCTCCTTAGAGAGGAGAGAACTTTTTCTTCCAGTCCTAACATCTGAATATTTCGAAGCACAAGAGGAGTCCATGAACATGCTAGGGATGTTGCTGCCAAAGTAGATCTTACTGTTAGAAGCAATGGCCTGGTACCTTTTGAGCTCCAGATATTCCGGGGTCAATTTGTGCTGTGTAGGAGCAAAGAAGAGCAAAGGAATCAGGACACTTTGGTCCAGTAGTCATCTCTCTCTTTCCTGACAAATTTTCCTACTGCTCTTCTGAATCACTACTCAACTCGGAGTCATTGCCAATGATCTTTTCTCACTTTGACATGTGGTTATCACATTCACAGCTGTATTTTAGACTTGAAGTTCCTTAAACAAGCTCCTGTCCTAATGCAGGGAGAAGCTGTTCATTTTTTAATAAAGAAGGATTGAGGAGGTGGGTTTTTGGGAACAATAACAACAACTAACATTTCTATAGTGACTTGGAGCCTATAAAATACTTTCGTATCTACTTTCTTATTTCATCTAGCTAAGTTCAACCTGGAATCAGCCTGGAATCTCTGCAGGTTCTCTTACGAGGTAAACAGGTCAATAGATGAAATGGGAGAGTTTCAAAGGGGCTGGGCTCATAACCTTATAATCAACCATCTGTGATTCTGCTTTTCTTGACCACGTTCTGAAAGTGGAAAAAGATCTCAAGAAATCACCTGGTCTGGCCTCATGCCTCTAGAAGCTGGATGTTTAAACTGACTGTGATGGACACATGTTTGTCAATCAAACAGATCTTTCTCCCTGACACAGGTTTTTTGTTTTTTGTTTGTTTTTTAATTTAAATCATGGTGCCATAATACATCCAACCAAAATCTCTCTGGGCTTGATCAAAACTTATTTCTAGTATTCCCTGGAAAATACTTCCCTCAAAGCCTCTCGGAACCTTCCCTAATAATCTTTTCCTCATCTCAAGTCCCTGGCCTATCCTCTAGGCCCCTCATAGCCCCCCAACACCTTCCACTCCCTGGGTCTATACTCTCTCTGCTGAAACACTGCCATCAATCTGGTCACAGTGCATAACCAAATTACTTTCTAATGCCTTACTAATATAGGTCATTATCTGAATAGCATTTTTCAAAATGGCATAAAACTACTGTCCCTTTCAGCATAAGGCTAACCTCAATGACAAAGTCTTGATACTTGTGCTGAGCCAGCTTTTCTCATGACAGATTTGGATTGTTAGTTTTATACACAAGTTTCTCACCTTGTCTCCATCTTGACCAAATTCCATTCTGTTTCTATAGAGCTGTGTCTCCTCCAATATGTTAAATTTACTTCTAAATTTATTCTGGATTTCAAAGTACTGACAACTCTCATTCTATAAACCTATCATGTCTTATCATTTCTTCTGAACCCACAGTATGTTGTTCCTTTCTAAACCGAAAGAGTTTAAGACCTGTCTATACCTTAAATCTTGACTCTAGCCTTTAAACCACACCCCTTGGGCAACCTCTTTCTCAGCTCTTTCAATGTTCCGATCTACTCTACAATTCATAATTTATAAACCTTGGTCATACGCTTCCCTTCTCAGAATACCACAGGGGTTCTAGCTGCCTCTTCCTAAGTCCTGCTAAGCAGCCCTCCATTCTCTAAACCTAGATTAACCCGAGTCCCTATACAAAAACTTCACTTACATCACCCAACCTCCTTTCTCAAATTATCACACATAAAATTCCTCACAACTAGAATATTTTTAAATCCAGTAAACAAGCAGTACTCAGGGCATTTGAAAACGGGTGTGTTGCGGGGAACACTACTGATACTTAGCAGGCAAGGGTCAGGGATGCAAAACAGCCCATAATGCATGAGACAGTCTTCAACAATGAAGAAGTATCCCATCTCAAAATGCCAAGAAAGTTGCTGATGAGAAACACTGCACTAAATAAACTCAGCATTTATACAAAAAAGCTATCTTACCTGGGAAGCAACTCTAAATGGACTTTACTCTTCTCCTGTTACTCCTGTCATTACACGAGAAGACCCTCACCTTTCCTGATTACTGAGCCCTGATATGGCAGTATGGATGGATGATTTATGGGGTCTGACCTGTGTTTATGTATCTACCTGCCTTTGTCCTAGCTCCCCATTTTTACAAGGAACTATACAAAGTTCTCTCCCCAATGAGTGTGCAATATGTCTTGATAAGTGATTGGCTGTTTCTACAGAGTGTGATGGTAACTACCCTTCCTTGACACTAGACAGATCACCTCTACCACATCAGAGCCCCCCCCAAACCCCAGCCCCAAGGAAAACCAAAATCGCAAACGCTATATTATTAGGAGTGGCAGAGAGCCAGTCACCTTGTTTGAGGTGGCATATTTGTGTGCAGCATAATACTCGGCATCCGCCTTCGCCTTCTCTCGGGCCAGGAATGCGGCATCTAGTAAGGAGAACAGAGTCAGGGTATTTAAAACAAAGGAAAGTTGTAATCTATTTCCTCAGCTGGGTCAGAGCAGATTTTATGTTAAAGTAGGTGTCTCTTTCTCCACTGCCTAATATTTTGATTGCTTACTTTATTTTTTTAAAGATTTTATTCTATTTAAGTAATCTCTACACCCAATATGGGGCTCGACCTTACAACCCCAAGATCAAGTCACATGCTCCACTGACTGTGCCAGCCAGGCACTCCTCTATCACTTAAAGGCATTTAACAACATTAGCAGTTTTCAAATCCCAGTCCCCAGACAGACTCTTCTCAAAGGGGAATACTCTTGTCAACGTCGAAGAACTTTCAGCTCATCAGAGCCCAGTTCATTTTCCACCTAATGCTGCTCCTTCTTTCCTCTACCTCTCATCACTCAAAAAGCCTCACACCCTATGGCAGACTCAAGGCTTCAAGTAAAATAATGAAGTCCAGACACGAAAGCTCTGCTCTATTCATTGCACTGTCCCCACCCCCTCCAAATACGATCCAGAATCAGTTAATGCAGAATGATAGGAAGCAGCAGTATACAAGCAAAAGAGGTTGAATATCTGGTCTTCAAGACTGTGAGCTTAGAACATCAACATCTCACTATATGAAGTCAAGGAGTTTGAGAGCCTCTATGAAAATTGGGGCTTCTTTCTTCCAAGGCTAATTTTTTGTTATTTTTTTGGTTGCCAGGTAGAAAAGAAACTGGTAGTGGTGGGGTTCTTATCTTATACGTTCTTTACAACTGGTTATGAGTAATTCTCACACTTGTCTGCCTGAGAACAAAGTGGTAGCTAGTAAGCCACAATTTAAGGACAGAAAATGAAAGGATGAGTTACCTATAGTCTCAAACCAAACCAAGAGCTGAACACATATTGGCAATTTTTTAAAAATTTGTCTAAGGTATGAGGGCAGCTCCCTCCTCCAGACCAGATTATCCTATGGCCCTCCCGCCTATCACAATCAAGAGCCCAATCTCTGAGGCAGAGAGGCAGTATGGAACGGTCAGAGCCTCTTTTCTCCCTGATGTACCTTCAATTTCAGAAATGCGCTTTTCAGTTTCTTTCTCCATCACCTTCTGCTGAAACCGAATTTTTGCCACCTGTGCAATCTTCTCCGCTTCTATAATTATACACAAAAGAAGACATATTCAAAAACATTACTCTAGTTCCAGAAATACTCAGAATTAGCAGCACACTGTCTTAACATTTAATTATGTAAGGTTTTATGGGCTAACTGTTTCATTAAGTTTTATCCACCCAGACTATAAACTTATTCAACAGAAAAAAGGGAATTTATTTCCTAGTTCACTGTTCTGTTGACAGTGCTAGTTTTGTGGGAAAGGGGAGTACAAAAGGTTCCATTCCTTCATGGGATTACACAGCAACAGTTCACAAGCTAATGGGAAAAACGATACTTCATGAAAGTACTCAGAACAAAAACAGCAACATAAATGCATGGCAATACAGAACAATCTCATAAAATGGCAGGAAAAAGAAAGAACAAAGAAGGTAAGTTAAATCAAGAAAGGCCTTCTGGAAGAAATCCTAAAGAAAATAAGGGACATGACCTAGGAGGACATGGCAGAAGGCATAAAGACAAGAAGAACGAATGAAGTCACAATGAACAGTTGATTACAGAGTCAGCTGACAAGAGAAGACAACAAATAATTAGAATATAAAGAAGGCTAGATGACCCCCATCTTCAGTAACGGAATTTTATATACTCAGGATCAACTTGGTTGATGGTTAAATTACCATCAGAGAAATGACAAGATGAAAATAATATCAGAGAAGTATAACTCTGACTGCTGTTGAACAAAAAAGAGAAAGCAGGCTAATTCGTCTGACACTGTGAAAACAAGCATTGGGGATGAACAAGTTAGCTGCCGCAGGAAAAACCAAACACCCTCAAGTAAACCAGTGGCCTAACCAAAGGATCCAGGACCAGGGAAGAAAGACTCTAATTACACTTTCAATCCAATCACTGCAATTCTTGAAGAACATTCTCAATTCTCCTTTTCAGCCAAAGAGGGTTAGTATTTTAACACATCTTATCTCTGGCCCTTAGGGGAAGTACATAGTAGAGAAAAAATTTCCAAGTGGCTTCCTATTTCCAGAAGATCCAGTATCCTTTAGCAACAACTCCAGCACATACTTCCCTATTTCCTCATTAGCATAAAATCAACCTATACCACACCACCCTACAAACAGACTACAATGTTCAACTGGACTAGAAACTTACCGATAAGCAGAAACTCAAGATTAAACTTGAATAACAGGTAAGACATCTGGAGCCTACACCTAGAACCCAGAGAAACTGTTGCAGTCATCCCATTTAACACTGCTCTCTGACGTGCAGGGATAAACCAATAAAGAGCATGAGTAGACTTACAGTTCTGGAAAAATGGTGGAGTAGGCTGAGAAAACCCTTCAGCTAACAATACCTTAAAGTGCTAGACAATATATAACAAATTTTTTTTTTAATGCATGGCTAAGATCATAAGAAAGGAGGAGAAACCCTCAAGAGACATAAGCAAAGGGAGAGCTGAGAGCCGGTACGATGGTGGCCTTGGTGGTGGTTACTAGACAAGTGAGGAAGAGGGACTTGGATTATTGCCCATGCAGGGCCAGGAGATGAGGCCTTGAAATGTTAGAACTGAGACTCCTGTATAAAATCAAGACCACTAGTTGGCTTCAACTCCAGGGAGGCTAAAAAACTCGACCCACCAGCCCAGTGAGAAGTACACTTTTCTCTACCTAGACACATCACAGTGAAAATGAAACACCCAAAGATAGAAAAATCGTAAAAGTAAAAAGAAGAGGAAGCCAAACAAAAATGAAATAATATTGCCAGTGACAAAGAAAAGTAAGTTTCACTGGGCTTAGAACTGTAGGCTAGATTACCATTCAAGAATGAAATAAAATCGTTTCAGACCAAAGAAGAATGACTAAGTATCTACTCCTTAGCCTTCACGGAAAAAAACAAAACAACAACAACAACAACAAACTAGCAGAAAAAAGAATGAACTGCCAAAAACAATGGAGAGGGAAAAAAATCAAGTAATACCTATAAATCAAAATAGATGTTTACTATAAGAATCGATGATAATGATAATAATTAATGGGGGAATAAAAAGAACATTAAACCAGAATACGAGGCAACAATATGTAAAACTGGGGGACAGTGATAAGAATTAAGGCATTCTAAGGTTTTATTTAAGAGGACAGCAAGAATGATTAGCTTTAGATTTTGTCAAGTCAGGTATGCTTATTAACATTTTACAGATATGACTAGCTATACATTCTAGAAACAGAATATAAATCTTCTAATCAAGTAAAAGGAAGAAAAGAATAAAGAAAATCCAGTCAATTCAATGCCAATCAGAAAAGAGAGAAAAAAGAAGCAGAGGCAAAAATGCATGGTAAATAGCACAAAATTAAATGATATAAACAAATCCAAATATAGCAGTAACCACAATAAATATAAAAAGACTAAACTCACCAGTTAAAAGACAGATTCTCACATTGGATAAGATAACAAAATCCAGCTATATGCTGTTTACAAGAGACACACCTAAAACATAATGACATAGAAAAGTTGAAAGTAAAAGGATGGGAAAAGATACATCAAGAAAATAACTAACCAAGAGAAATCTGGCATAGC
The DNA here is from genome assembly GCF_024610735.1 of Ursus americanus. Taxonomy (NCBI): domain Eukaryota; kingdom Metazoa; phylum Chordata; class Mammalia; order Carnivora; family Ursidae; genus Ursus; species Ursus americanus. The sequence goes on along the minus strand of NC_142132.1, from coordinate 27,817,152 downwards.
TATAATATCATTAAAGGTAGACAAAATAGATCTTAAGCCAAAAAGTGTGTCTGGAATAAAGAGGGTTATTACACAATAGGAGCAATTCTCCAGGGAGATGTAATAATCCTGAATATCTTAGTCCTAAAATATATAAAGAAAAAAATTACCAGTCAACAATCATGGTCATAGTGGGAGATTTTAATTTTAACACACCTCTCAGTAACTGATAGCTCAAGAAGGCAAAAATTAGAATACAGAAGATGTAAACGACACAATTCATAAGCCCAACCTAATGATATATAGAGAAAACTGCATCCAACAAATAAAGAAAACACATTCAGTCTTTTCAAGCATACACAGAACATTTACCAAAAAAGTATCCTGTATTGATAAGCCGCAAAGTAAACTTCAACAAATACTTAAGAATCCATATAACAGATCATATTTTCTGACTATCATGCAATATTAGAAATCAACAATAAAGTGGTAGCCCCCTAAAAATCCATTCAATCAGAGATTGAAAAAAATACCTTTAATACTTCATAAGTGAAAGGAGAAATCATAATGGGAATGTTTTTTAAAAACTAAAACTGAACATCAGTAAACTACATTTCAAAACCTGTGAGATTTACCTAAGACAGAACTTAAAAGAAAATTTATTATCTTACGTGTTTCCATCAGAAAAGACTGAAAACTAAAGAATTAAGTAACTCAAGAAGTTAGAAAAGAACCAATGAGAAAACTCAAAAAAGGCAGGAGAGAAGAATAAAATAACTGTAAATAATATACTTGAAAAGTAAGTGTAATAGAATCAACCAAATAAAAATGCAGTTCTGTGAAAAGATGAATCAAGTATAACAAACCTCTGGCAAAACTGATCCAGGAAAAGAGAAAGCACAAATAAACAATACAAGGAATGAAAAGGGGACATGCATATTTGGTAGAAGGTTTTAAAAGTCAGAAGAAAATTCTGCAAATTTATGCCCCCAAATCCGAAATTTCAGACAATTTTCTAGAAAAATATAACTGCCCAAACTTAAAGAAACAAATACCTGAACAGACCTATAGTTAGTATAGAAATTAAATCAGCAGGCTAAATGTTACCACAAAAAACAAACAAGCATACAAAAAAGCACAAACCCCGTAAGACCAAGATGGTTTTTACAAGTGAGTTCTACCAAACCTACAAAGAGGAGATGGTAACATATTTTATACAAAATGTTCCAGAACACAGAAAAAGAAGAAATGCCCTCCAATTCATTTTGAGGCTAGTATAACCATGAAAAAACTGACAGTAAGAGTATAAGAAAAAAAAAAATTGTAAGCTGAAATTTATGAAATACAGTAAAAATGAAAATAAAATAAATAAAAGTAAAAAATTTAAAGAAATTATCAGCAAGACATAAAGAGATGTATTGGGGTGAATCTCCTACATCATGATCAAGTGGGTTTATCCCAGGATGCAAAATAATTCAGTAATAAAGAATCTATTAATATAATTCACCACAATAGCTTCAAAAAGAAAAATTATATGGTCATCTCAACTGATACAGAAAAAATTCTCCAAGTTTTAATAGCCACTCATGATAAAAACTCTCAGCAAGCAAGTAACAGAAAGAAACTTCACTAACCCAATGAAAATTAAGTACAGCAAACATCACTGGGACTGTTTAAAGTTAGGAACAAGACAAGAATACCTGTCGCCATCTTTCTTTTCAACACTGCACTCTAAATCATAGCCTAAACCGTAAGGTAAGAAGAATAAAAAGATGTGGCACTACAAAGAAAAAAATCAGAACTATCCTGATCTGAAGACAATCTGACTGCTCACATGGAAAACTGAAGAGACTATTAGAAATAGCATTTTCAGCAAACTGCTAAACAAACAAAAAAAATTAAGAGCATACCTCTACAAAAGCAAAAAAACAGAAAATGTGCCTTCAAAAAAGAGCCTACCTATTTGGTGCACCTGGGTAGCTCACTCAGTTGAGCGTCTAACTCTTGGTTTCGGCTCAGGTCAGCTCAGGTGGTAATCTCAGTCAGGGTCATGGGCTCGAGCCTTGTTTCGGGCTCTGCGCTCGGGGGAGTCTGCTTGTCCCTCTTCCTCCCTCTCTGCCCCTTCCCCCAAGCTCACGCACACACTCTCTCACTTTGTCTCTCGAATAAATAAATAAAATCTTAAAAAAATGAACCTACTTATAATAGCAAAATCTTGAGGAATATACAGGAATAAGAGTTTAAGAAAGAAAGTGCCAGAACTTTAAGAAGAAAATTAGAACACTTATTGGAAAGACATTTCTCATAAATGGAGAAATATAAATAGATTTATAAGATTCAGTATCATAAATATTGTAATTCTCTCCAAATTGACATGTACAGGTAATATAATTCTAATCAAAACCTCACCACAGCATTTTACAGAACTTGCGCTGGTTCTAAAATTTATATGGAGGAATAAAGAGCCTAGGAAAATCCAAGACAATTTTAGGGATAGTTAGAAGAGTTAAGAGGAATAATTAAGGAGAAACTTGCTCTCGCAAATAGCAAGACTTAACATAAAAAGTGACGGTAATACAAACAAGGTAATTCTGGAGCACAGACCAAGAAATTAAAACAATATAGAGATCCTAACAACAGAACAAATTATATACAGTCTATCTTAAGACAGATGTGACATAGAAGAAATAACAAACTTTTCAATAGTCTAAAATAATTGGCTTGCTACTTGGAAAAATAAACTGAACTCCAATGTCACACTAAAACCTAAAATAAATTCCAGATGGATTCAATATCTAAACATAAAAAGCAAAACTTTAGAACTTTTAGAATAAAATTATTACTTTGAGTTTGGGAAAGAATTCTTAAACGGGAAAGAAAAAGTACAAATCATAATGGAAAAGACTGATGAATATGATTACATGAAAATTAAATATATATGAATGTCAAAGACATCATAAAGTTCAAAGACAGGCCACAAAGTGAGAGAAGATATTTGCAATGCATAAATCTGGGAAAGGATTAATATCCAGAAGATATGAAGAACTACAAATCAGCTCAAAAAAGGTAATCAAACAATGGGCTAACAGTATATTAACAGGCAATTCACATACCAAAAAACAGAATCCTGAATGACCAATAAACAATATTCAACTTTCCTAGTAATCAGAGAAATACAAACTGAAATTCTGTGATACGTGTTCACCATCACACTGACATAAATTTTAAAAGGTCTAATGACTCTAAGAATTGAGGAGGATATGCAGAAATGGGAATTCAATAAGGCAACAAAGGAATGGGAACTCAAACCCTGCTGAAGAGAAGGTAAAATGGAAGAATCACTTTGCAGAGCAATTTGGCAATACTGAATGTTAGAAATTTCAAGATGTATGTAACCCTATGACCTAGCAATTCTACTTCGAGCTATGTATTCCAGAGCAATGGTTCTCAAACTACCTATGGGAAAGCAACCCCCCCCCCTTATTTGTATTTCAGTCTGTTAGGAAGCAATATTTTATAAATTACAATAAAATTAATTACTAGGAAAAATATTAAAAACACAGTCTCCAGTTTTTTATTAGACTCAACAGATATAAAATTACTGTTAATACTGTAAGAACTTCTAAGCACTCATTCTCAATTTCTGTAGTCACCTCATTATGGATCAGAAACAAAAAGCTCATGATAACAGGGCACTGACCGACACCACATGTTGCGTAGCGCTACCATAGAAAACTCGGAACGTGTGCAACAAGAGACACGGATACTGCGGCACTGTTCATAATAAGGAAAAACTAGAAACTACCTAACTCTTCAACAGTAATCTATCAGAATGAACTAAGGTTCACTCACAGAATGAAGCACAGCAGTTAAAAATTAACTAGACCTACACATATCAATATGAATAAAACTCAAAACGATGTTGGTAAAATGAAGGCAAGTTGCGAAATAAAAGTTCGGTATCATTTTTATGGTTTAAGACAATTCTATGAATTGTTTATTATTACATATTTACAGTTAAAATATGGACAGAAAAGATCTACATAAAAACTTTAAGATAGAAGCTACTCAGACAAGGGAGGTCAAGAAATAGGACCAGGTAAGGGTACACAGGAGGGTTCAAACAGATAAATTTATTCTTAAAAGAAAATATGATCTGAAGGAATGTGGCAAGTATTAAGCCTTCATTTTACTATTCTCTGTGCATTCCCGCGTATTTGAAATAGTTAATGAAACACTTCTTAAGCTTTCAGCATCCCAAGGCACAAACGACTGAGAGCCTCAGAGGGCAGTCCAATATATGATATCCTGGAGTGTTAGGGAAGTCCCTGTGATGCAAAATAAGCTGTAAGCAATCCTGCCCTACTGTCGGAGAGGACAACACCTATTCACCCAGATAAAACTCACTGCATGTCAACGGCAAGGATGCATACTATAGTCCTGAGCTTTGGCCAAAAAATTTCCCTACTCTTAAACTGTATGAACAAAACTCTACTCCACAGAGGCTGGAGTTGCCCAAAAACCCTATCCATTTTTCTTGTCCTCGAAAAAGCAGTAGCAGTCAAAGACATGGTGGAGAGCCACTTCATTAACTACTGGCACCATCTAGTTTTAAAGGCTATAGGACATCTGAATATACAGAAGAGTTTCTAGAATTCTCCACTACGTATGATGCAATCTTATTTGATCCCATCAATAACCAGTGTCAGACTGACAAAGAACAGGACAAACTCATAACACACGTACTTAAGAGACATCCATTTCAGAAAGAAATCCAAGTACCTATAACAGCCTTTTTCCTCTCTGTCTCAGCTTCTTTCTCCACAACCTTTTGTTTCTGTGCAGCTATAAGAAGTTTTGTCTTTTCAGCCTCCCTGTGAAGCAAAATATTATAAAAATTAGAAATGATGTGCAGTCACAGGCAGTAATTCTGACTCTATATTGAGTCAAAGAACCATTTGTAACACGACCTTTCTGATCCATTAACATGCCTAGAGAGGTGTTACCCCATTTTACTTATAATGAATCTGAGGCTGCAAAGTTAAGTGATTTGCCCAAAGTCACCCAAATATAGGAAACAATTTACACATTTGAATTTTAGTCTGACCTTTTCTTCTAATTGTATCATGAAAAGGCCTGTGATCTGCAAGTACTCAGAGTACAGAAATGCTTCCTTTGTTGTTAGGCCTCCAGCTAGCCCACACAGCACCCCTGGGCCAATTAGCAAAACGCAACACCCTCTGGGCAGATGCAGTCCCTCAGGTGCATGGCCTGGCACGCAGAATGGAGCTAGATTTCAGCCCCTCCTCAGGCAGACACTCTCGTGCAGTTACCCTATTTGTTGTATGGAAGATATAATTAGGTGGTAGTTATTGGGTGGTGAACTGGGGCTCAATGTAAGGAAGAATTTTCTAAGAATCTGAGCTTTCTAATAATGGAAACGGCTGGCCTATCACTAAGCATGTACAAGTGGTGACTGGGTGACCACAGGGCAGAAAAGGTATAAAAAAAGATTACTATTACGTAGGAGGTTAGACCTCAAGGTGGCTTTTAAATCTGGGATTGCAATAGTCTACAAAATTAGGAAAGATCCAGATTTATCTGAAAAGTAACTCCAATAGTTCCCCCAAAACATTTCCCCCCAAAAGATCTCTTCTTTCCTCCTGCTAAAACCGATAAAGACATAAAATGGCATTCTGGGTACTATGAGTTATTTGAGGGCAGAGAACATATAGTCTTCATGTTTCCATCACTAGAAGCTATCATATTGAAAGCCTAAGACATCCTGAGCCTTCAATAAAAAAAATTTTTATACAAGTGGATCAGATCCATGATCTATCCAGCCTGGCACTCTGTGCTTTATAGTTTTAAAAGAGGAGTTCCTTTTCTACAAATGAAAAGGGAAAATAAAATTCGGTATAACAGAAGATAGAGACTTGGGAACAGTAAGGACTCAGCAGTAAATCACCCCAGGAAGAAGTATTATTATTTCTTGGACCCCCTATACTTATACAATCTGTTGTATTCCTGATTTTTGCAGTTATTTTTCCAGCATTTCAGTTTTCCTCTTAAAATACTTGCCAAATTTCCTAAAGACCTTTTGTTTCTTCTTTTCTGTACCTGTCATACAAGAATAATACTGCCATTTCAACCACAGTAGCTATTCCCCTAACACAGACCTTCAGAACACTAAGAAATTAATTTCATGTCAAGCAAATAACTTCTCATTCCTAGTCAACCCTGGACCCAAAAAAGAGAAGACTACCAGGAGTCAATTCAGGCAAAGCTTCCCAGAAGCAAATTATAAAGATATAGGTGTAATTTCAGATACACAATCACATATAATGGAGAACCAAACTTTATACCAATAAAGTATCTATTCTTACCACTGTAACACAGTGACACAATAGAGGCACTCTCTTCAACCTTAGCAGCTAGGACTCCCTCCTCTATTCGTATTTAATTCAAGATATTCATGTCCAAATTATAGCTCCTTAGCCTTTCAACCACAGTTCTACAGCAAATTGCATCCTTAGCCACTAATGCTGCTCCTGAAATGTTCATATATAAAGAAAAAACTAAGAATAATCTAGTGACTGAAGACACGAAAATCGATAATATTATCAGAATTAAAGTATGGAAAACAGATATACACCCCACCCCAGAGTGTAACATCTCACACATAAGTTTTCTCTGCACTGGTATATTAATATGTAGATAGCCCTAAATAAAAATTTGGGGATTCCAAGCATATTACTCACATTAACTCAAAATTTCTTCTTATGGCTTCTGGGATTTTGGGTTTTGTAACACGCACAGCCTAAAAAATAAAAATGAAAAGCCAAAGTATATTTGAAAAATAAATCTTCAAACTAAATCTTCTACTGAAAAGGCTCCTCAAACGAAACTAATGAAACAACTATGACATAGCTGCCTACTAACATGTGTGGAGATTCCACTAGAAAATCTATTCTTCACGCCATCACACCAAGAATCAAAGACACGCTGCTACTTGTTTCCTTAAAAAATGCTTGCCTATGGGAAAAAAATCACCCTATCCATTATGAAATAAACTCCTTTAGGGAAAAGGTTCTCCCTTAAAAGACCTCTAACAAAGCTCTCCCATTGGATACTTTTGTTTCCTTTTCAAGCCTGCAAATCAAAGAAAGAGAAGGAAGGCAAAGTTCCAAAATTTAAATTGTAAAGTAGGAAACAGTAAAAACAAAAATAAAAGCAAACAATGTTCACGTCAGTATATGCAACTTAATACAGTGGAAATAAATGTATTTACCACTTCCTAAACCTGCAATCACTGAGTACTGACTATACATAACCAGCCCAAAGTTGAAGGAAAATACCAGTTAACAGCTTACATTCTTTCTTCCCAGAAAGAACAAAGTCTACTTGTCCTTGTAGATCCTGTTTACTAGACATTTTGTTTCCCTAACCATAGTGTACTTTGACATTAATTAAGATTAGCTACTTGGGAAGTACAGCCTTTTGAAAGCTGACTCTTCTATATCAGGCAACTGATCTCTCAAAAGCTTTTGATTTAACTAAACATCACTCACCCCCCACGTATACTGCAAAAACACACAAAACACTGCTGATCTTAAGAAAGTTTTAATTTCTCTCCGAAAATTGGCTAAACTTTTAAGCAACAAAGGCTTTAAGCACATAACCTTCTTTTTATTTAAATTCAATTAATTAACATATAGTGTATTAGTTTCAGAGGCAGAGTTCAGAGATTTATCGTTCTTATATAATACAGTGCTCATCACATCACATGCCCTCCCTAATGTCCATCACCCAGTTACGCCATCTCCCATCCCTCTCCCCTTTAGCAACCCTCAATTTGTTTCCTATGATTAACAGTCTCTTATGGTTTGTCTCCCTCTCCGATTTCACCTTTTTTTATTTTTCCCTCCCTGCTCGTGCTCTTTCTCAAGCACATAACCTTCTTTTAAGGCTTTTAAAAGAAGACTTTTAAGCAACACAGACCTCCCTACATGAAAGAGAACAGCCAAATCTGTAAAGAATCTGAGAACTATCATAACCAAATACAAGAAGTAGTGAAATGGAATAAAAAGCTGGGGACTGTAGTGAAAAAACTCATTATATGCTGAAGTTGAGGCATGTGAGGACATAAGGAAAAACTCATGGAAATAACCAGAAGACAAAAATTTATAACCAGCATTTGTGAGAAATGCCAGATTTCACTATGTGACTACCAGAAATACAGATGACTTCAAATATGTTTTAATATGATTCAGAAGGAAGCACTGTCATTTTGCATTTAATTAAGATACTGACCATATATCTTCTTAGTCTTATTTTTTAAAAAGCATAAAATATGACTGTTTTCTGAAGACTTCTATCTTGCTGTATGAGGCTGAAGAACATACTACATGCTTGACAATCTTGGGAATCTCAGAATTTTCAAATATGTGTAAATTAAGCACCTACTATAATAGGTGCTTATATATGCACATTATATCAAAACACATTTAAAAAATAAATGCAAGTTATATCATAACACATTTAAAAAATAAAATGACAGGGCGCCTGGGTGGCTCAGTCGGTTAAGCGGCTGCTTTCGGCTCAGGTCATGATCTCAGGGTCCTGGGACTGAGCCCCATACTGGGCTCCCTGCTCAGTTGGGAGCCTGCTTCTCCCTCTGCCTATGCCCCCTGCTCATGCTCTCTGTCTCGCTCACTCTCTCTTCCTCAAATAAAATCTTAAAAATAAATAAATAAATAAATAAATAAATAAATAAATAAATAAATAAATAAATAAATAAAATGACAACATATCCAAAAACAATGGCCAAAATACACACACACACAGTGGGGGGCGGGGAGCGGATGAAATGAATATATCTGAAAGTGACCACGGGGTTATAAGCATATACTTTAAATGGAAAGCCAGCATATAATATAGTCACTTTCTTTAATAAGATAGGGAAAAAATACCAAGGATGCATATTTTCACCATTCAAATTTGCCATAGTAGTTGTTCAAAAAAAAATGGAGTATAAACACAGAGAAGAGCAAAATTAAAATACTGATTGTTATAGAGAATGTTTATTCAACAAGTATTAATTAGGTGCCTGTCTGTGTCAAGTGCTGTTTGTTCTGGGCACTATGGATATAGCAATGAACAAGGCAAGACTGCTCTTGTGAAATTGAAAATTTTAAAGGGAGAAAACACAATAGATAACAAAAAGCAAATAAATGAATAAGAAACTTTCAGATAGTTATGAGTGTTATGTGAAGAATTTAAAATAGGATGATTTGGAGACTGGGAAATGGTTGTAGAGAGGAAAATCAAGATTTTTACTTTGGCATAATTATATAAATAAAAAATCTAAGGAAATTCATGATGTTTCAGTCAAGCAAGATAAATTAGCTCTAAAAGATCTATTGTATAACACTGTACCTACAGTCAATAATAATGTATTGTGCACCTAAAAATTTAAGAGGACAGATTTCATGTTAAATGTTTATACCGCATACACACAAAAAAAAAATCCAAGGAAATTAGCCCCCCAAATTTATTAGAAACAGTGAATTCAGCAAACTAGTAGCTACACAATAAATTCACCAAGAATCATTTGCAGTCCTCAATGATTATACCAAAAAAAGACTACATATTTAATAGCATTAAAACTCAGTAAATCCATGAGTATTAATTTAAGAAATGAATCTTTCACCTGGTCAGAAATTCTAAAAGAAACAAAAATGATATGATTAAGTAAAGCCATAAACTACGTTCCCAGTTTTAAACTTATGCGCCAATTTAGGTACCTGATATAGCTTGGAAATTCAATAATGAAAACTCATCTAGGAGAATAACCTGGCAGAAATATCAAAGGCCACTATTTTTGGAAAGATAATACATCTTATCAGATTTTAAAAGTGAATAAAAAGTTGATTATCATAAGCATATACTAATGTGTTAAAGAAGAAAGGCTGACAAATACATCGGAAATTCTAAAAATGCATTCCAGCTCTCGTAACAAACTTTTATGGCAAGACTAAAGCAAGCAAAACAATGGAGATCTTGACCTACCAGTTTAAAAACATATTATGAAGTGACACTTTTTTCATTAATTGTTTTTATAAAAACAACAAATAAATATAACTAAATTTAAAAGATCCTTCTCACTGCTATGCAGAAAATAACATGGATAAAGGTAAAAGTCAAAGTGGGGCAACATCATAGGAGACTACCGTTGGAAATCCAGGCAAGAGATGGTGGCTTGGCTTAGGGAGGTAGCAGTGAAGATGAAGGAACCAACAGTTTTACACGGATTTTGGTGGTAAAATCAGCAGGATATAGGGTCTGATTAGATGTTAAGGATAAGAGGGCTGTTAAAGATGCCTCCCACACATCTAGATTTGTCTGAAGGGAAGGAGGTGTCATTTACTAACAAGAAGGAAATAATAAGAGAGAAGACTTGATGGGAAAAGACTAAGAGCTCAATAACTAATGAAGGAATAGGAAACAGAAAGATCAATGGAACAAAGTCCAAGAAACACTGTACTATATAATGGGATTTAGCATAAAATAGAAGTGGCATTTCAAATTAAGGCAGATGAGGAGATAAATTATTCCATAATTCTTGTTACTCCCAAGTTGGGGGCTGGGGAACTAGAGCCCTACCTCATAACTGACATCAAAATGGATTCCAGATGAATTAAAGATTTAAATCTAAAATCACATCATAAAGAGGTGCCTCGGTGGCACAGTTAAGTGTCGGACTCTTGGTTTTGGCTCAGGTCATGATCTCAGGGTCATGAGATTGAGTCCTGGGTTGGGCTCCATGCTCAGCACTCTCTGTTTAAGTTTCTCTCTTCCTCCCCCTTACCCCTCCCCCCACCCCCACCCAAGTGCACTTTCTCACCCTCCTTAAAATAAATAAATCTTAAAAAATAAAAACACAACTGTAAAAGCAGAGTAAAATGTTGTAATTTCCAATTTTATTTAAATTTCTATATTTTATTTTTTTTTAGTTTCTATATTTTAAAGTAGTGAAAGTGGCTTTTTAAATCATGCCAATGCTGCAAAACACCATAAAGAAAAAATACTAAAATTTCTACATAAGTTTAAAACTTCAGAATTACTGGGGGAAAAGACATTAAATGGTAAAGAAAAAACTAGGAGAAACTACTTCCCATGCATTTAATAACTGTAATAATTAACATATTAAAAACAGCTTATTTTATTTAAAAAATTGCTTATTTAAGTGAGAAAAAGATAAATTATTAAAAAATGAGCAAACACAACAAACAATTCACAAATGAAATACAAATGGCCATTAAATATCCTAGGGCATTCAACCTCAATAATTAATACAAAATATCAGATTAACTTCTCTAAAAGGATTAAGAGAGTCAGCAAGCATCTGTTAATTATTTGGGTACAATCACAAAATCAAATGTGTAGGAAACTATAGCTCACTAACACTGCTGATGAGAGAATGTAAGATGCTAAAATTTTTCTGAAAGGCCATTTGACAATACTTATCAAAAAGCCTCCAACGTGGGTATACACTTTCACTCCTCAATCACTTAAGAATATATTTTAAGAGAAGGATTTAAAAAGATGTATGTATAAGCTTGTCATTGCAACATGTGTGTAACGGTGAAAATTGGAGGCCACAGATTAATTAAATAAAAACATTAAAAGTGATGATGTAGTGAATCTGTATTTTTGAATTGAAAAGATGCTTATATATAAGTGAAAAAAGCAGCTAGAGTACAAACCCACTTTAATTTAACATTATTTATACATATAAACAAACATACACTCCTCTAGATTAAGAAGAATCTAGAAAGATACGACAAACTCATATCTCTCCATGGTATGATTACTGGTGAATTTCATTTTGTTATTCATCTTTTTCCCCAATATCCAATTTTTTTTTACAACATATAAAACACATTGTGTATAAAAATATTCAGGATATATAAAATACTACTACGAATCAGTAAAAAAAAAAAAAAAGTAAAACAACACAACAGAAAAGTGAGCAAAGAATATGAATAGGCAGTTGACAAAGTACAAACGGTCACACAAAAAAAAAATCAAGATTTTTTTAACCTCATTAATAACTAAAGAAATGCAAATCAAAGAGAGACATAACATCTTTCCAGGGCAAAAATTAGCATGTCTGATTGCTTCAAATGCTGGTGAGGTTTATAGAGAAATAAGTATTCACATACACTGCTGATAAAAATATAGATTTGTGCAGGTTTTAGAAAGATAATTTGTACATACAAGGAGATGTGCCAAGAATATTCCTACCCTATTGTTTTTTAATAGCAAAAATTAGAAACAACAGAGAAATGATTATGTAATATAAGGAAAGAATTCTAAGCAGCTATTAAGAATAAGCTACATCTCCCAAGTAACAATGTGAGCAGAATCTAAGAATCTGTGACATTCACATTTATTATCTTTATTTTTTATTTTATTTTATTTTTTTTAAAGATTTTATTTATTCATTCGACAGAGAGAGAGACAGCCAGCGAGAGAGGGAACACAAGCAGAGGGAGTGGGAGAGGAAGAAGCAGGCTCATAGAGGAGGAGCCTGATGTGGGGCTCGATCCCACAACGCCGGGATCACGCCCTGAGCCGAAGGCAGACGCTTAAACGCTGTGCCACCCAGGCGCCCCTCACATTTATTATCTTTAAAACTGAAAAGGAACTCCAGCCACAACTGAATGGACAACCAGGCAGATTTTACAAAGTCAGCACTGGACTTTTCAAATGACCCCTTAACTTTGGCAGCTTCCCTTCAGGCACCAGAGATAATGCACAGCATGAATAAGGACAGGGGAAACTCTCACCATCTTTCCAGTCTTGTTGATGAGATCACACGTGGTCACTTACGTGAATGCACACTCTCAACAGTGCAATACTTGAGACACCATGACCCCAAAGTTTTCTCTTTAGCTGCAGTAACATTCATTACCACAACAACTGATCTCCTAGAAAACTCTAAGAAAGGGCACTAGAGAAGCCATTTTACCACTTCTCATGTAATCCAGACCTATAGTCATAGCTTTTAAATATTACTGACCGTGACCACTGTAAGACACGCATTTTACAGCGATACCCAATATAAACATCTACACCACACTTAGAGAAAACAAAAGTTTTACAGAACGATACTTAAATTTAGTACATGTCATGTGTTCTGATTTCTTTTCTTATTCAATTTTATTTTATTTAAAATGCTGTCATGTCATGATCCAATAAAATTGATTTTAGAATCACTCATGGATTTCAACCCAATCTGAAAAAACACTGACTCAAAAAAACCAGCCTACAACTCCTCACCATTCTATCTCCCAATGCGACTGCCACCGCCACCACCATCACCACCACCAAATTCATCTGCTACCTTACTTTTACTCAGGCCATTCTACCCACTTAAAATACCTTCCTTACTCCTTCCCACCATACAAATCCTGCTAATTCTTCCAGACCCACCTAAAATTCCAACTCAATTATAGTCGTTTCCAGGGAGACTCTCTTGAAATGTTCTTGAACTCTAAAGACTTACAGCAATAATCATCCAATCAGTTCATCTGTCAATTAATCATATATGACATCTTTTGCTAGAATTATTGTTCAAATCTTATACTTGAAATCCTTTTTCATAATCTTACTGAGACTAAAACCTTACTCTTACACTGATTTATAACCATTACTGTATCTTAATAATGTCTCACAATTAGCAGTGCAGGGATCTCATTTCCTTTTAAGAACGTTAGGTTATCAGCTTATCAGAAGAAAATGCCACCCAGGGCAAGCTACAAGAGTATTTTATTTTGGCAGAGACCTAAGTCAAATTGAGAAAGCTATTCTATAAAATCCCGCAGCATTTCAATTAAATTATTGCGGAATAAACAATGTCCGATGAAAGAACAATTAAATTCAAAGTTCTCAAAATTCCTAGAGAATTTCCCCAGGAAAAGGGCTTACCTGTATGGTGAGGCCTGGGGCCATGACGTTTAAATCTTTCTGGAGAGCTTGCTTCAGGTTTTCATCTATTTGATCTGTTTTTGAGGCCAAGAACAACAGCTCTCATGATACTCAAAAACAATCTTTTTTCATTGTATTAATATTGAAAAAACCCAATCATTATTAGACCTAAAGTTTCCATGGTACTACTCTATAGAGCTTAAACCACTTCACATATATATATAAAAAAACTAATTACAAATTACAAATATGTTATTATATATTCATTTAAAATACATATTTAGTTTTCCCTTTGTATGGGAGAAAGTGTGAAATGTCAAACAAAGAATTTAAGGAAGAAAATGAAAAACAGGTTGTTTATCCAATAAATGGAGATTCTAGGTCTCTAATATCTTAATTCAGTGTGGCTACTGAACGTGTGTCCTGATTCTCATAAAAACCAAATTCCCATTTTTCAGTCTTTTTTTAAGATTTTTTTTTTTTAAGATTTTATTTATTTATTTGAGATAGAGCTAGAGAGAAAACACGTGTAGGACAGAAGGGCAGAGAGAGAGGGAGAAGCAGGCTCCCCAGTGAGCAGGGAGCCTGATGTGGGGCTCGATCCCAGGACCCGGAGATCATGACCTGAGCCGAAGGCAGCCGCTTAACTGACTGAGCCATCCAGGAGCCCCTAAGGTTTATTTATTCTAGAGCGAGAGAGAGAGAGAGCACGCGCATGAGCAAATGAGCAGGGGGATGGAAAAAGAATCCCAGGCAGACTCCACACTGAGTGTGGAGCCCTATGCAGAGCTTGATCCCAGGACCTTGAAATTATGACCTGAGTCGAAATCAAGAGTCAGCCACTTAACCAACTGAGACACCTATGTGCCCCTCAGTCAGTCTTTAACCCAAATCTCCAAATAACTAAATTTCATTTCCATGGATCTCTGCTAGTATTTTGGATTGGGGGGGGCATGACTGGGTGGCTCAATCAGTTGAGCATCTGCCTCTTTCAGATCATGATCTCAGAGTTGTGAGATCGGTCCTGTGACGGCTCCATGCTGAGCATGGAGGGTGCTTGAGATTCTCTCTCTCTGCCCCTCCCACCCCTCCTTCATGCACACACTCACTCTCTCTTAAAAAAAAAAACAAAACATTAAATTAAAATAAGGAAGGGAGGAGGCTCACAGGAAGGTCTCTGAAGTACACAAAAATGGACAATAAAGCTATCACTTCACTTGGTCTTGTAAGTCATGAATTTTCTATCCACCTCAATGTACTTTCACCATTATTAAAATGACTGGTGATATGAGAAATGAGGACAGTTTTCTCATACATCTAGTAGTTGTCAATCATCAGTGAGGAATCAACTGGTAGAGCTCTAAAATGATTAACCATCCCTATGCCTGCCTGTAAGAAATTCACTAAGAATTCCAGGGGGGAGAAGTAAGCAAACAACAGCAACAACCTTATCACAGGTCACAACTTTCACTATCACAAATGAAAAGTAATTTGTAAAGAAAAGAGTTAACACAGCAGGCCTGAAGCTGTGATCCTTAGAAAGGCCTGTTTGCAAGTTGGCCTTTGGCTGTCACCTGGATTTGGAAAGGATTCCCACTATTCCCAGAACTGGTAAGAATGACTCACTCTGCCTAAACTGTTTATACAAACAATGTGGTTTATGCTGAACACGTGCCTTCCTTCTGGGAGTGTGGAATTTTATGTGCTATAGGCAGAGGATGCCTATTTAGCCCCCAATAGCCCCCAGTAAAAATTCTGAGGAGTGGGGCTTGTGGGTGGCTCAGTCGGTTAAGTGTCTGACTCTTGATTTTGGCTCAGGTCATGATCTCAGGGTTATAAGGTCAAGCCCCTTGTCAGGCTCTGTACTGTGTGTGGAGCCTTCTCTCTCTACTGCTCCCTCTGCCCCTCCCCCCTAAAAAAAATTCTGGGCAGTAAGTCTCTAATGAGCTTCCTTAGTGGACAACAGTCCACATGTGTCCTCACACTAATACTGAAGTAAGTGTATCCTGCATGCCTCCACTGGGAGAAAACTCTTGGAAGCTTGTGCCTGGCTTCCTCCGGATTTTACTTTGTATCCTTTTGTATCTTAGCTGTGAGTAGAACATATACCGAGTCCTGTCAGTCTTCCTAGCAAGTCATCAAACATGGAGGTGGGTCTTGGGAAACTCTAAAAGACTTTTAAATTTCCCCAAATTATCAATTATTAAAATAGCAACAAAGCTAATTTTTACGATTATCAGAGTAAAAACAGAATATAGCCTGTAAATAATCTTTTTTCAATCTCTATTAAGTTATATATATTTCAGAAAATTATCCTTCTTAAAATATCTTTTAAGAAATTTTAAACTTAAGATAAAGAATATTTTAAAGACAAATGCTCTATTATAAATTCAGAAGAAATGCTCAAATAGGATAATGTTTACTAATATTACAGAGGTCATAGAGTTGACTAAGATTTCCAATTGGTTATTCACATACTTAATTTACAACGAATAAGACACTTACCAAACAATTCAATGTAAACTTCTTGAAGCGTGTGGGCACTACAAAACTGGTTCAGTTCATGGTGGATTTTATTGAAGATCAAGGTCTTGTCATAATCTGCAGTGTAGTTCCTCACAATATCAAACACTGAAGGAAAGGTAAAATCCATTTTTACCATGTATCTTCTAATTCAACCAAGGTAAAAGTTATAATATACATGAGGAAAAGTGACAACAAAATAGTGGAAAAATGAAACACAGCTCACAAACCTAGAAGTGTTCCTGTGCTCAATTTTCCAAATATCACTGCATTTGCAATTCTAATGGGCAAATTTTGAGTTCCATAACTAAGAAGAGTATACCTTATCTTGGAGATAATAAGGAACTGTCAAAATGTTCAAGGAAGGGCCTGACACAATCACATTTGTACTGTGGCAGCAGTGTGAAGATGAACAGTGAGGCAAGGAAAGTGTAAGGCAATTACTACAAAGCAAAAGTTTAGCAAGGACATAAAGAAGGCCTGAATTAATTGAAAAACACTGGATATGAAAGAAGGAAACAGCTGCCAAAGACCATTTTTGAAAAGATACTTTTTAAAGGCTGTAAAAAGGGATGCCTGGGTGGCTCAATCAGTTAAGCATCTGTCTTCCGCTCAGGTCATGATCCCAGGGGCCTGGGATGGAGTCCCGCCTCGGGGCTCCTTGCTCAGCAGGGAGCCTGCTTCTCCCTCTGCCTGCTGCTCCCCCTGCTTGTGTGCTCTATCTCTGACAAATAAATAAAATCTTAAAAATAAATAAAGGCTGTAAAAAGACACCGAACTAGAAGGAAAAGAAGTGAACCTTTACCGGGCCAGGATTTATATCCGGCAATTTACATACATTACCACTTAATTTTCACAAAAATATTTCCTAATTTTGCATAATAGGAAACAGAAACAAGAGAATTTCAGAAAAGTTCTTAAAGGCACATACTAAACCACACCAGAATATGTGCTCTATCTATTAAAACATGTTTTTTTCTTCCTTCAGACCCAAGGACTTGTTTTACTGGCTTTCCCATGGAAGATTTCAGATATAACTGGATTCTAGATCACAAATGATGGTCAGGCCATCAATAAATACTTGCTGACTAACTCACTTGGTTTGGTCATTTCCAAATGAATTGGTGATCCAACAGTTTCCTCATCTCTGGCTACAGAACCAGCAATATCTTTCCCTTCATCTAGTTTCCCAATCATAATTCGTTCCACCAGGGAAATAGATGAGAAAAAGACAAAAATAATCACAGAAAAATATAATCCAAATCCACGTGGCAGTAATACAGCTTGCTCTCTACTCTAAAATCCTTTTGCTTTTTGTGCCTGTACCAGTGCCATAAAATTAAGCATGAACTTACATTCATATATATAGATATATCTATATATCTATTTTTTAAGGTTGGTATCACATCTTCAGAAGTAAAATGAAAAACCCCTTAGGGAAAAGGGTCTGATTTCACCTTTTTAAATTGTTTTTGCCAAACACGGTATCCTGTACATATTAAGCATGCCAATTTTAATAATAAGGATAGAATGGCAGCTCTTTCAAATGAAAGCAGGGTCTCAAATAGATCCACATACACCCATGTTCATAGCAGCATTATTCTTAATAGCTAAAATATGGAAGCAACCCAAGTTTCCATCAATGGATAAATGACACAAAATGTGGTACATTTATACAATGCAGTATTACTCAGCCTGAGAAAAAAAAGGAAATTCTAACACACGGTACAACATGGATGAACCTTGAGGACATTACGCTAAGTGAAATAAGCCAGTCACAAAAAGACAAATACTATGATTCTACTTATATAAGGTACTTAAGAGTAGAGAAAATCATAGAGACAGAAAATAGAATGGTAGTTGCTTGAGGCTGGGGACAGAGGGAAATGGGGAGTTAACATTTAATAGGTATAGTTTCATTCTTGCAATATAAAAAAAAGTTATGGAGATGGATGGTGGTAATGGCTGCACAACAACGTGAATTTCTTCTTTAAGATTTTATTTTTAAGTAACCTCTACACCCCATGTGGGGCTCAAATTTACAACCCCTAGATCAAGAGTCACATGCTCTACCAACTGAGCCAGCAAGGTACCCCTGTGAATGTGTTTAATACTGCTGAACTGTACACTTAAAAATACTTAAGATGGTAAATTTTAAGTTATATGTATTTTACCACAGTAAAAAAAAAAGTTGGGGAAAAAAAATCAAACATTAAAAAAAAAGCAAATCTGTCTTCAGAAATTCTAATTAAGTTTTTGATTTGAACAGAAACCATTCCGTCTCTGTGGGTTTTGATCTTTTACCAAGGAAATGTTTTCCCCACAATGAGATTTTTCAGATTGCTTTGCAAGTTATAGCAAATCTCAATTAGAAAAGAGTTTTCTACGATCATAAATCAGTTTGGCCCAGGAACTGAGCAGTTACAAATTTTTTAGCACGCAAGGAAATGCTCTCTCATTCTGACTGGATAACTACAAACTATAGAAATAATCAATGATTGTCTTGTTCTTAGCAAAACTATGCTGAGAGAAGAGTAACACATACAGTTTGTGGAAAGTCAACTCTGTTTAGGACTTGTGACCTGACTTGTGACTCTGCCACCATTCCCCAGAAATGTAAAAGATTCCAGTTATCATTTTTTTACATGTATCAAAAACGAATGAGGTCATAAAACTTTAAAAGTACCCTTTTATTCCTTAAGGAATCTCTTTAGTTAAAAACAACATAAAAACAACAGAATAAGGGCTCTGGGTGGCTCAGTCAGTTAAGCATCCAACTCTTTTTTTTTTTTTTTTTTTAATTTAAATTTTAGTTGAACATACAATGCAATATTGGTTTCTGGAATACAACTCAGTGATTCACCACTTACATATAACACCCAGTGCTCATCAAAAGTGCCCTCCTTAATACCCACTCCCCCATCCACCTCCTTCAATCAACCCTCAGTCTGTTCTTTATTTTTAAGAGCCTCTTATGGCTTGTTTTCCTCTTTTTTTCTTTTCCCCTTTCCATATATTAATCTGTTTTCTTTCTTAAATTCCACATCTCAGTGAGATCATATGGTATTTATCTTTCTCTGACTGACTTATTTCACTTAGCATAATACACTCTAACTCCATTCATGTTGTTGCAAATGGCAAGATTTCATTCTTTTTGATGGTTAATATTCCATTGTGTGTGTGTGTGTGTGTGTGTGTGTGTACACACATATATACACCGCCTCTTCCTTATCCATTCATCAGCCGATGGACACTTGGGCTCTCTCCATAGTTTGGCTGTTTTCTGTTTTTTTTTAAAGATTTTATTTATTTATATGTCAGAAAGAGAGAGCATGTGCACAAGCAGGAGGAGTGAGAGGCAGGGGGAGAAGAAGACTCCCCGCTGAGCAAGCAGCCTGTTGCGGGATTCCATCCCAGGACCCTGGGACCATGACCTGAGCGGAAGGCAGATGCTTAACCAACTGAGCCACCCAGGCATCCCATAGTTTGGCTATTTTTGATAATGCTGCTATAAACATCAGAGTGCATGTACCCCTTCAAATCTGTATTTTTCTATCTTTTGGGTAAATACCTAGTAGTGCAATTGCTGGATTGTAACGTAGTTCTATTTTTAACTTTCTGAAGAAACTCCAAACTGTTCTTCAGAGTAGCTGCACCAGTTTGCATTCCAACCAATAGTGCAAGAGGTTTCCCCTTTCTCCACAACCGTGCCAACACCTGTTGTTTCCTGTGTTAATTTTAGCCATTCTGACAGGTGTGAGGTGGTATCTCATAATGGTTTTGATTTGTATCTCCCTGATGATGAGTGATGTTAAGTATCTTTTCATCTGTCTGTTAGCCATCTGGATGTCTTCTTTGGAAAAGTATCTATTCATATCTTCTGCCCATTTCTTAATTGGATTATTTGTTTTTTGGTTGTTGAGTTTGATAAGTTTTTACAGATTTTGGATACTAACCGTTTATCAGATATTTCACTTGCAAATATCTTCTCCCATTCCATAGGCTGCCTTTTAGTTCTGTTGATTTGTTTCCTTCGCTGTCCAGAAGCTTTTTACCTTGATTAAGTCCCAATAGTTCATTTTTGCTTTTGTTTCCCTAAAAATTCTAATTATAACTACAAAGGGGCGCCTGGGTGGCTCAGTCGTTAAGTGTCTGCCTTCAGCTCAGGGCGTGATCCTGGCGTTCTGGGATCGAGCCCCACATCAGGCTTCTCTGCTAGGAGCCTGCTTCTTCTGCTCCCACTCCCCCTGCTTGTGTTCCCTCTCTCGCTGGCTGTCTCTGTCAAATAAATAAATAAAATCTTAAAAAAAAAACCAAACAAACAAACAGAATAGGGGCGCCTGGATGGCTCAGTCTTGATCTCAGGGTCATGAGTTTAAGCCCCATGTTGGGCTCCACAGTGGGCGTGAAGCCTACTTAAAAAACAAAACCAAAACAGAAATATATGGGTACCATACCTGCACAAGGGGCCAACATATTAACCACTTCTATTCGGTCAATATAGATCATGACCCCACCACTAAAAACAAAGAAATGGAAAAAATGTGAGCCAAATAAAATTACAACCCCAGATTCCCACATCATCAAACATATCCCACAGGACAGAAATTTAGAAGGAAAATCTAAAGACATCCACAGCTCACTGATTAAAATGACCACTAACCACTACTCACTCATCACTCAGATGTCCCTACACACACTTTATCTAGCTCCTCTCATAACCAAGGCTCACCTCTGTAACTGCTGTAATCAAATCAGCTCACATGAAGGCTAAACCTGTAACCCAGGACTATTTAGCACTTTGCCCTTACTAACTGAAGCCAACAACTAAAGCAGTGCCCTTCTCAAACTTTTCCATCAAAGAACCAAGTAAAATGGTTCCCCAAGAGGTATGAAAGCCAGCCATGGGCTGACATTTTTTTTGGTTTCCTGACTTTCTTAATAATTCATGAAGAGTTTTAATCTACTTTTTAATCTGTATTTATTCTAATATGAAAAAAAGGATTTCCCCCCAAACCCTCAAGTAAAATTGACACTTCAGAAAGATCAGTCTTGTTAATTAATGACTTCCTATACTTCTTGGCCTGTCAGCACAGACCTTAACGCACATGTGAACCTCAATTTAAGATACGTGAAGTTAGAGATTTTGAAACTAAACAACTAAGTCTTCCTAACAACTTATAATGACATTTTTTCCTGATAAAAAAGGGTAATACCTACTCACAGAAAAAAATCTGAGAAAATAAGGGAAGCGTAAAGATGAAATTCACCCCAAATCTCATGAGTTGCCAATTTTGAGTCCTCTCTAAAGGGAATCCATAAAAGAGAGTTACAGAAAGACCTCGGAAAAACTTAATACCAAATACATAAACTTAAAAGAGGGAGAGTCTCCCTTTTTCTGTCCTTCCATAGATGTCCAAGCCTCTTTTACAGGCTTATAAATACAGGTATTTTAGTCATTTAAAATAGAGCATTTAAAACCTTGAATTTTACAATCTTTTTTGATACAATTCAACATACTGATTATACTCTAGAAATAATTTGGGCTTTGCTTGCCATTCTCCCCCTAAAACTCTTTACGGCACAGACTTTCAAAGTAAGGTCTTCAGACCAGCAGCAGGAGCATCACCTAGAAACTTCTATTAGAAATGCAAACTCTTTTCATATTTTTTTTAAAGATCTTATTTATTTATTTGAGAAAGAGAAGGAGAACACAAAGGGAGAATGAGAGGGAGAAGCAGACTCCTTCCTGAGCAGGGAGCCCGATGTGTGACTCGATCCCAGGACCCTGAGATCATGACCTGAGGTGAAGGAAGATGCTTAACTGACTGAGCCACTCAGGTGCCCTAGAAATGCAAATTCTTGAGCCTAATTCCAGACCTAATGGACCAGAAACTCTAATTAGATGGCATTTAGGGGCTGCCTGGGTGGCTCAGTAGGTTAAGCGTCCAACTCTTGGTTTCGGCCCAGGTCATGATCTCAGGGGTGTCAGATCAAGCCCTGCATTGGAGTCTGCGCTCAGTGTGGAGTCTGCTTGAGCTTCTCTCTCTCTCTTCCTTTGCTCCTCCCCTGCTCACTCACTCTCTCTAAAATAAATAAAT
This sequence comes from Ursus americanus, assembly GCF_024610735.1. Lineage (NCBI taxonomy): Eukaryota > Metazoa > Chordata > Mammalia > Carnivora > Ursidae > Ursus > Ursus americanus. Next base: position 27,794,554 of record NC_142132.1, on the reverse strand, counting down.
AAATAAATAAATAAATAAATAAATAAATAAAATCTTTAAAAAATCTTTGTTAGATGGCATTTAGTACTACAGATGACAAGAAGGTGAGATGATTTCATTCCAACTATTGTTACTGAGTACCTATTCTGAGTCAAGTGCTGGGTTAGAGGCACTTTACATACACTAATCCTAATCCTCACAGTAACTCTGCAAGATAAGTCTTATTACCTAATTTTTACAAACAAGGAAAGTAAGCTTAACAAAATCAATAAACACATGTATGGGGACAAGGAATATATGGGAACTCTCTGTCCTTTTGCTTAGCAATGAACCTATAAGTGCTCTAAAAACTAGTCTATTAAGAAAAAAATCAATAAAGCAGATGTGGCAGTGCTGATATTATAGAAAGTTAAGTCTGCCAGCTCTGAAACTACTTTTTTCAATACCCAAGTGACTTCTGAGATAGAAAGCTTGGAGACAGGGCTTTACTCAAATAATGCTCAGAAGAGAAATTTCCCTGGGTTACTATCTTATCTATCTGAAAGATGTTTAAGTAACCAGAGTTTACGAACAGAAACGCCATCTGATTTAAAGGTAGGCTGGTAAGCAAAGGGAAAGCTTACCTTGTTCCACAAGGCACGTTTTTAACTTCATCGGTTTGTAGTGTTGTCTGGGGGAAAAAATTTTTTTCATGAATACTCAGGACACATATTGTCAAAGAACTACTGGTCCCAGAGGAAAACCTCCAGAGATCTGCTAAGAGGTAAGTACAGAAGAGCTCCATTACAATTTCAGTCCCCAAAGATTAGCTATCAGAGTAATTTCTTTTCGTATCCTAGTAGACGTGAAAAACAAGACAAAATATTTTATAACTAATGTCCCAATCAAGATGCACTTGCACAACCTAGAGTGGAGAGGTTGATTGGGGGTGGGAGCTGGGGCCAAGAAAAAGAAGTACACTTGGAAAGTTTCAATATTCAATCTGAAAGTTTCAACGTTCAATCTTTCAGAGTTCCTTATTTGCATAGAGCTGGCCTGGGATTGAAAACTACATGGCTTACCCACAAGGATACTACCATTAGGACTTGTGCTCTGAACTTTAATTCCACTGCATATTCTGGACACACTGAACCTTATTTAAGCATACAGCAAAATATTACTTTATGGAATATAAACAAGAAAGGAAACATGGTCCTTGTTTCTAAAAAGCTCACAATCAACATAGGAGATAAAACCCTCATAAAACAATCTATAACAAGTACAAAATATGAGAGTATAAACTCAATTGTTAGGTTAAGTGATAGAGAGTAAAATAATAGTTTGGAAAGCTCTCTGTGGTGAAGTATTCATAAGCCAGGTCTAGACGGGGAAAAATGAGAAAGATGAGGCAGAGACACATCTTAGGTTCAATAGCTTCTCAGGCCAGGAGCTCCTTAGGGCCTACACATACAGACTATACATTATGAAGAACACACAGAAAGACTTTGTGACTGTCACTTGCTTTTTACTTTTTTTAAAAAATATTTTATTTATTTGAGAGAGAGAGAGAGCGAGAACACGAGTGGGGATGGAGAGAAAGGGACAAGCAGACTCCTCCAGGGAGCCTGACATGGGGCTTGATCCCAGGACCCTGAGATCATGACCTGAGCCAAAGGCAGACGCTTAACCAGATGAGCCACCCAGGTGCCCTACTTTTTGCTTTTTCTGTGCCTTGGTAACAAGTGTTGGCAAATGAGATTTTCTCCGGGCCCCTGCCCACTGGGGACCGACATGGTTGTCCTTAGAGTCTAAACCATCCACCTTTCTCTTGCCTGAGGAAAGGAGGCAGGCCAGGCAGAGGACAGAACTGGAGGCAGTCTATCTAGGAAACGGGACCATGAGACCAAACACGTAGAACATTTGGACTGCTATTCTGGAGCTTTTATTTCTGGTGTGTTTGCTGCACAGCTGTCTGAAATGTTTAATAAACCTTTATAAACTTAAAAAAAAAAAAAGGAGCTATCCTATCAAATATACAAAGTTGAGGACGAGGTGTGTATAGATGACAGGAAACGATCTGGCTTGCCTGGAGCAAAAGAGGCAATACAGAGGAGGGCAAATTCTGGTAAGAGAATGTGCTATTAGACAGAGGGCCCAGGATGTTCACTGGGGGGCCTGGGCTCTCCCTAGTCCATCTTACATTCAGCCACAAAATGGACCTTTCAAATGTTTTTTTCCCTTAATTTCTATATTTCTATGTGATATGGTTCTCATTAACCATCTTACCTAGAGGCAAGAAAACCAGCTGGGAAGCTAAAGTATTACTTTGTTTGGATTAATTTAGTAAAAGCCATGGAAATTGAAGGCTGTCAGTTCAAGAGACATAACAGGAAGGATGTAGTAAGTAGCCACAAACAACATTCCATGAGAGAAAAGAAAAGAAGGAACTCTAGGGTTGAGAGATTAGGGGGATGGTAAACACTAGTGATAGGTTCTAGGCAGAGTGAGGGGAATTGATGAAGAGACGAATTCAATTTATTTCCTTCAAAATATTAACCAAATTCAATTTCCATATCCCATATCAACTTTTAATATACATTCCTATTTAACCTAGAGAATATAACCTAGCCAAGAACTAGGAAAGAATTCAAATGTTAAATCCTCTACTTAATATCCTATCTTCAAGTACTTTTATAGTTCTTTTCTATCATCCCCAAAATTATCTTCCCAGTATAAACAGTTATTTTAGAAGTAAGTCTTTGGTTATGTTATATATGTTTTAAAGGGTGTAGGTTTTCATATTTCTCTAAGCATAGGTTTTTTTTTAATATCATATGCAGGATCTCACATTTTCCAAGATGCTACTTATATATTCCTTTCAACTGCCAAGTTTGTTAAGTCATTTGTTTATATAGGTTGTGTTCTCATGTGTTCCAAAAATTCCTAAAAATAAATTTATGCCTCATTCTTACGAGAACAATTTCTTAAAAGAGTTTTATTAATGTATTTCTTTCCTAGAATGTTATTGTGTCATGTATAAAGAAAGAACATTCCTATTTAGCCACACTGGCTCTAGCCTTTAATATTTTGTAGATGCAAAGTACATTAGTTTAACTAAAATCTTTTTACTAATTTCATGTCTTATTAAGTATGACGATTTATTACTATTTATGTATATATACATATACACCATATGTCTGTTATATGCTGTTAACTTCTAAATATGTCTTAATGTTTATTGACTGTAACTCTTTTATATACTTCTGCAGCAGTATGACTCAAAATAATAAGCTCCAGAAGGCAGAAACAGATTTGCCTGGCTTTGAGTAAGGTTTTTAAAAAGCTCCTTATCTCTAAGGGTCTGATGATGCCATTGATAACATCATTACTAACTGCTTGGGCTGTTGGTGAGGTCATGTAATTAAAACCCCCTCTTTCATGGAGGAATAACTGAAGTCTATGGTTAAATGTTCTGCAAAGTCATGTAATCAATTAGTGGCAGAGCCAGAGCCAGAACCTGTCTCCAGGTTTCTGGCCTCATGTTCACTATACCATATTGCTTCCTAAGAAATAGGCTCAATTTAAAAACTTTCAGCACAAGCAGAAATGTCAGGAATATGAATGTGTTACAATCCCTGTCTTCAGGAAATTGGGAGACTTTCTGGAAAGAAAATACACAAAGAAACTTGGAGACTACAAACATCATTATTAAAGGAAATATGACAAGAGCCAAAATTTATGATACAGACTTTAGGAGCTATAGATTAGACGAAGAGGGATTTGCAATGTGACTTTAAAAGGCTGGCAAGATTGAGATAGAGAGCAGTAATGAAGGGAGAGATAGTGAGAGAAGAGGTGACAACATGAACCAAGGCAAGAGTGAAAAAATAAACATGGGAAAACAATATGGAAATGGGTCTGACTAGGGGAAAAACACTACATCTCATTTCAACAGACACAATTCTTGCCCAAAGCCATCCAAAAGGGAAGTGGAAGGAAATCTGGAGGATTTAAGTATTCATTACAAAACTCTCACTAGCAGGAAGCCTAGACTTAAATTACAAGATTAAATACACTGAATTTTCCTGAATCCTAGAAAAATTAGCAGCAGATAGTACAAAAACTTCTGAATCCAAAGATTTATGATCACACTGAGCTTGCAAAAGCAGTCATGATCTAGTCCTGTTTTGTCATCTTGTTGTATCAAAAGATATTTACTAAGTGTCTCCCATGGCCAAGATACTGTTTTCAATGAGCAGATGCTTATTTCAAATACTGTGGGATGCTGTCAAAATAGAACATTCACTAAGGTTCCACATAAAATTGTGCTTAATGTCCCAGGAAAAAAGCGAGGCAGAAAAGTTGTATATAGAAATTCAGATCCTCCATGTTAACAGTAGTCCAGGAACTGGCTTCTATGGAAACCAAACACCATTCTAAATGAAGTAATCAATGGTTTGTATTTCTAGTTGTGTTTCAAAGTCCTGCTTTTACTTTGACAGCAGAAACAAAGAACCTGCCGTATAGCACTATATAGATGGGGGAAGTCCTCAGTTCTTCCAAGTTGCCTGGCTCATACTTCTAATATACTTCAAGAGAGTGAGGTCGTTCAGAATTGTAACTTGTACTGTGACAATTGTACTTTGAACTTTGTAATTCCTGTATGTAAGTAAATACCACCATTTGCTTAAGCAATAAAGAAATCCAACTCCACCCACAAATGTGGTAACTGTTCCTGTCACACCTGTCTATCCAGTGGGGGGGTTCCCTAGGAATCACACTCACCTGCACAGATCTGAACGTAGTAATGAAAGGCAACATGATATGATAGCCTGGTCCACTGGGGCTAGTTAGTAAAGCTCCTCCCCTGCAAAAAGATGTTTCAATTTGACAAGATTATAAAGAGAGAAATCCTCTTCCCAAATCTAAAGTGCTATAATAAATATTTACTCTTACTCATGCTACTGAACAACTAAAGCCTCACTAATATGAGTTATTCATCATGAACAACTACTGGTCCCTAAAATAACTGCCAAAGGTGGAAAAGATCAAATTAAACTGCCAATGTTACACCTTGTTTCATAAGCTCCAACAACGATACCTCTGGGTCTCCAGCACTGCTCTCAGGTACAAAGGATTTTCCTTGGTCTTTAAGGTTCTGAGAAATAATTGTGAAAAAAATTCTAATGGTTCTCAGCTGCTGTACTTTAATTGTATATAACACAAACCAAATCAAAACATAATACATTTAATCACCAGGTTGAAAAAAGAAGATAACACAAAATTTCAAAGAATGAGAAAATTTCTGAGGCTCAAGACTCCTACTCCACTTACCTATATTAAAATACTGGAGGACTAAAGTCTCTATTAAAAATAACAAAAACTTAGCATGGAAAGATGAAGAATAAGGGGATAAAACTATAGATCGTAGATAACTGTGGACTTGTTCATCAAATTCTGGAATGTGAGAAATATGAAAGTACATCTTAAAAATTCTACAAAGAAGGCATTTGGGGACAAGTATCAAAAAGAAGTCCTATTTTACATAGTGAATAATAAATTTATAGAACTTTCTTATCTTGAAAACATAAATAGGTTTCAAAGAATTCATAACAAATAGCTAAGAAAAGATGAACTGAGGTCCATCCCTAATTCTTTGAAAGCCATACCTTGAAATGTTCTTTCCTCGATTTTACTGTCAGGAAGACAATGCTGAACTGGGTGGAAATATGGACTAATCTGTCACTTGTTATGCTAGATCTCCATCTGCTAAGACATATCACTAAAATTGTATTTGAAACTAGCACTTCACAGGGAAGACCATTCCTAAGATTCCGGATGGATGTCAAAATAGAAATACCAGTTTTGGGGGATAACAAAAACAAGTAGAAAGTTGAAGCTCTTTCAAATACATTATAATTGCAATATCTCCAAAATGTCCTCTGTCTACAACAAAAGGAACTGGTTGGAACTATGCTGAAGGAAAAACTATTCCACTTCACCTAAACAGCAAGACATCCCACACTATTCCTGGTCTCAACTTGAAAAGAAAGGGTAAGGTGGGAGAAGGGTGGCCCATCAATGCTGTATTTATGTCTCTCAAGGTCCAGGAATATAACAATTGTCATGGTCATGATGGCCTCCTAAGCCAAAACTGGCCACTATTTCCACTATTAGAGGAAAAAAAATCTAAGGAACAACCACAAACAGGACCAGAGTTTCTAAATGACATCTCTTAACTACAAACTAAAAGCCTGTACAGCGGTATGGGATAGAACAATGATTTATCCACCTCTTTAGTCACAGTAGAGTGACTACTGCCTTTCTTTCTTCCTTCTTCGTTTTTCCCACAAGTAAATGAGTTTTCGGTCTACTAAGAAGACTTCTCTGGAGGACGTCTTAGCGTCTCCACAAAATGCACAGAGCACTAGAACTGTCTAATACCTACAGGGTGCTCGTTCCCCACCCTCCCCCAGGGCTGGGACGAAAATCACTTCCTAAGGCTGGAGAGTTCCCCGATGCTGCAAGAGGGTACAACTTCATAGACTCATTCTAAGGCGAGTCCCCTTTCGACCTACTTTAGACCTGAGCCGACTGCACACGCCGCTCACCTGTAGTACACAGCCAGGTGTCCTTCCTCGATCTTGTGGATGGAGGCGTAGAGAAGGACAACCACCAAACTCACCACTGCGGCCACCAGAACCCGGGCTTGAGTCATATTCATCCTTGCTCCTCCTAGATGAGGGAGGAAAGGATCCCCAGCCCCGTGAGTGGCAGGCCCACCCCCTCCAGTTTCCACCCTCCCTCGGGAGAGCTGGCGTCCTTCCGCAGGCCGAGCCGGAGAGTCCTATGCCCCTTGTCTCGCATTCTTTCCTCCTCACACAGCCTACTTCCCCCTTGCCAAGCCCTCAGCCCGAAGCGGGCCGTGGGCCGCCCCTACTCGGTGAGCGTCCTGACACCCCCTCTCTCAACGGCCGCTCCCCACCCTCCCACGCACCCCCCCACCCCCCAAACCCGGCTTAAGGTACTAACCGGGAAGGGGCCAGCCGCAGACTCCAGAGGAGGCCGACCCTAAGGCCGCGCCTCACGGATCAGTGACGCATTGCCCCGCCTGCACGTGCAGCCGCCTCCTGGGCCGCGCCAACCGCCGCCAAGAGCCGACCCCGCCCACTCGCCCGGCACTGCGGCTGCGCAGCCACGCACACCGACGCAGCGCTCCCCGCGCCATCAGAGAGACGGGGAGCGGGCGGGACAAAATTCTCTCGGCCTCCCGCCTTCGGAGGTACATGCGCTCTTTTATGCGCAATGCTGGTTTCCTGCTGTGGAAGAGAGGAAGTCGGCCGTCTGGAGTAAGCAGGGATGTAGAGGAAAGGAGATGACGCCTGAGAAGAGGGACTGGTCAGTTTGTTCGTGTGCAGAAACCCACTCTTGCACTCTCAGAGTGGTAGCTGTTTATACCATGTGACAAGCACGTGCTTCAGGCACAGATCCTGTGTGAATTCAGGAGCAATAGACCTGTTGCAAGAAGTGTTGCGGCAGTTCAGAAGAGAAAGATATTCAATTTGACCACGTCTTTCAGTCACAGGTATTTTTCTGAGCACCGATTAACGTGCCGGAATATTGATCCAGTGAGGGCTTCATAAAGGTCATCCCAAATAAGAACAGAGGACCTCCGGGTATGGGTGTGTGTGTGTGTGTGTGTGTGTGTGTGTGTGTGTGTTCATAAAGGTCATCCCAAATAAGAACAGAGGGCCTCCGGGTATGGGTGTGTGTGTGTGTGTGTGTGTGTGTGTGTGTGTGTGTGTGTGTGTGTGTTGGGGTGGGAGGGGGGGAGGCCTCCAGGTAGGCTCAAAGAGCATTGCAACTTCCTTGAAGCCCATGTGATGGAAAGGATGGAATAGGCTATGCCAGGCCCAGACTCTGAAAGACTTGCATGCATTTTTTCTGCAGGGAGAGGGAGCTGGATGACTAGAGAACAGTTTTTTGGGGTTTTTTGTTTGTTTGTTTACCGCAGTCTTCTGTTAAGTTATAGATTTTGTTCATACATTACCAAAACCAAAAAGGACAAAGTTAAAGAGTAGAGATGGGAATGAGATGGATGAATGCAAAGGAAATAAAGGCAGCATATTTAAGGTGGGTTGGCCAGTAATCCTGTAAACCTTTAAAGGCTAGTAGGACCACAACTGGACAAGGGAGATTAGCATGGCAGAGCTCTGTAACCTTGAGCAGGACAGTATGGGAAAACAGTACTTTAGGGCCAGTGAGTCTGCAAAATGGCTTAGCCTGGAAACAGATTGGAGGCAGAGAAACCAAGTGGTTAGGAAACTTCAGGCCCAAGGTTACAAAGGTAGTAACTGTGAAAATGGGAAGTCCTAAATAGGATTTAGCAAGCCCTAAAGAGGTCACTCTGCCCTCTCCCTTCAATAAATGCACTTACCTGTATTGTTCATAGGACTTTTATTACCTACAAATATCTGGGACCTTGTCTGTTGCAGATAAATGATATTAGCGAGATCTAGCTATTTTACTTCCAGAAAGAAAAAAGAAGGAAAAACATCTTGTTCCAGCCCATTTTCTGAATGGATTCTCTTCATTTTTCATAATACTGCTGGAATTGAAGAATGAAATGTATACAATTCACAATTGCCATTCAACTCTGAAAAGGTGTGACCCAATAAAAAATAGAGTATAGAAACAAGTCTTAGGTGATCTCTCACTATAACCTGTTCTGACTCACAGTACCCGCCCATATCACCCCAGCCACACCATAAAATGGACACACCCTATAGCAGATCTTTTATCAGTTATTACAGTGGTATTTAGAAAATATGCAGTCATCTAAACAATAAATTCTTTTAACAATCATTTCAGTGTTTGGATGGCTTACAATGTTCAGACTGCAGATAACAATTCTTCTTGTACTGCCTTTGTTAACTGTTTCTGATCTTGCCATCTAGCTCACTGTCTTCCAAGCAACAGGTACCCAATACGTGTTTTATTGACGAAAACCTTCTATGACTAGAGAAGCAACAGACAGACTGCCTATTAAAATAGCTGACAGTCAGAATTTCCATATTTAGAGAAACAGTAGTACCAGATAACTAAAAAGTTAGAAGGAGCCAGCCCCAAGATTTCAAACTAGATTTCCATGATGGAAAATGACACTACTAGCAAAATGGCGATGGGGTGACTAAGACCTCAGTTTATACAGCAAGATATGAGCATGGTTTTTAGACATGGAAAGTGGCGACAGGACATCTCAGGAAAAAAGACTGTATTAAAAGAAGCTACCCAGTGCTGTTTTTACTGTAAGTCCTGTTTAATTCCTAAGGAAAGTACACTGAAGGCCCATTATGTTATTCTGTGCTCCAGTTCCACTTCATGGAACCTCTTCCTAAACCATATTCAAGCATTCTATCAAAATCTGATTATAATGAATAGAGATTCTAAAAGTAATTTAAAAATCATTTAATACACAAAGTGGAAAACTGTCTAGAATATAAAAGCATTTCACATTTTTTAAAAAACATATAATATCTTCTAAATTATTTATTTAACAGATGATAGATCCACAATCCTTTATCTGAAACCCTTAGGGCAAGATGTTTCAGAATTATGAAATTTTCAGATTTTAGAAAGGTAATTCAGTGCATATACCATACTAAATAAACACCCAGCAGGGTCTCTGGCAGCCCCAGCCCCCCAATAATCAAATATGTTAATATTTCCACAGCAAATAAATGAATATTCACAATAAATGGGATAAGTAGTTCAATGTCAGTTCAGGTTAGATTTGCAAGCAAATGAGTTTTGTTACCAAGCTTTTGAAAGATCTTGCTTTCAGAGCTTTTTTGATTTTTGGAATTACAGATAAGGGAGTGCAGATCTTTATAATTTGTAGGACAAGACATGAAAAATTCATTAAACAAATGACCCATTTTTACAAGTGAAAAAAAAAAACAGTTTTCAAAGACATTATAAATTAACAGGCATCTTCTTGATATTATTAAATGTACATCTTAAATACATATACACATAGCACATTTAACAAGATTTACGAAAATCAATTGCTATTAAAGGCACAGATGCACAATTCCTTCTGTAGGAAAGGGGTGCTGTCAAATGTGCAGTTGGATTAAACCAACTCCTTATGTTGCCAGGAAAAGCATTTCTGAACGCAACACAAGGAGGTAGAGTTTATTCTTCATGAAGTACAGTTTTAATTTGTGAGCAGTCTCTTCCACAGAAAGAGAGCCAAACAACTTTTACTTAAAGCACGTACATTAGTTGAGGTTTTGTTTTCTCCAAGCCCAAAAGTTAAATGGTAAAACATGTTTTTAGTCAGTTAAGTGTTGTATCACGTTTGAAGACAAATGGATTGCCATGATGTGCTTAAGTAGCTATCATATTTAAACAAGTCCACTGACATATAAAATTCTGTGTTCAGAAGTTAAAATTTCCTAAAGTCAAAATACTGTGCTTGTAAAATCATGTATATTTTCTGATCATAGACATTTCTTCCATTTGCTGGTGTCTGAAGAATGATTTCATGGGAGAAAAACAAATTTCCAACACGTGCAGCAACAACTTCCATAGGTTTGGGGACAGTGAATAAGTAGCAAGTCATTCTGTTAACCAACTCCAATCAAGATTCTAAAACCAGGCATGAAAAAGGTACAATTAGATGTTGACTATAAGCGGTAGGTTTATGGGTGTTACTTTCTGCAGATTTTCTGTGTGTGGACATTTTATAATCAAAAGTTGAAAAATCAAAAGTATGTTACAATTAGAGAGTTTAGTTTTACCTTCTTTCCTGCTGACTAAAAAAATATTTCAAAGAGTTTTCATAAATATTTGAAGTAAATAATTAATGAAAGGAAATACAAACAGCTGACCTTGAGACTAACTGTAATAAAGTTAATTCAGTAAACATTTTATTGTGGTTTCTCTGAGTTTTAACAAATCAGTAATTCACAGTAACCACATCTTCTTAATACTTCTATTAATTACAACTGTATTAACATTATTCATTTTACATACAATAGTTACTATATTTGAATTATAGTACCAATCCTGTCCCATCTTATTGGAGAAAATTTATTTTTGAACCAAAAAGGTACAAACCATTCAACTTCAGTGGTCACGTTGCAAAAAAAGTTTACCTTTAATTTGACCAAATATGCTACTGTAGAAGATTACTGAAGACATAATCCTAGTATATCCATGAGTAAGAGAAGATAGGGATTTGAAGTTGAGGATATAACTCAAATATTCTTTGTCTTTCTTCTGAGTCCTTCTCTTCCCCATATGCATCCCAAATGCCAGATGAGGCTAGCATGGAAAGTTAAAACCCTTTGCACTCAACAAACCTAAAACACCCATATCCATATAAGACTTACCATCATTCTACTGCCCTGTTCCTCATTTCCTTCACGAATAATAGTGCTTAAATGGCCAAGACAGTTCAAATTTTCTTCTATCATTTGTGCTATAGTCTCCCTGTATGATGAAAAAAAACAAAGCCTTTTCAAATGCAGCAAAGGGGCATATGAATTTCCTCTACCTTCTGGTCTTCAGGGTCTGGATGAACACTGCCCTTCCTGCAGCCCTGCAGCCCTGCAACCCAGCACCCCAGTGCAACTGATTCCTATAGTCTTCAGTTTCCTCATCCCTCCCACCCAGAGGCAGAGTCCTACTTGTTAATCCAAGCTGTTGCCTCTGCCCAGCTCAAATGATAAAAAGTCCACTATAAGTCCAACCTCATTTTCCTCTGAAATATAAGCGGCACTTACATACAACATTTCCCCCCGCTGAAAATGCCTCCTGGGGGGTGGGGGAGATAACTGTAGCACAGACACATGAAAAATCTCTTTTTGTTTCTGGACTATTTCCCTTTCCTTATAAGTAGTAAAAACATCAGTATGCTTACTTCAGAGACACAAATTTAGGGGTGAAGATAAAAAAGTACAATCTGGTCTGCAAAGATGAGGGAAGGTGAAAACTCTGGTTGGAAGCTACAGATGACAGCAATGAAAAAGAAAACAAGCAAGCTGATTCCTGAGGATAGCAGAAGAAAATAGCATCACAGTGGAGCTGCCCAGAACCAACAAGTATCCCTAGATTTGAAGGAAATCCTGATTCTGGTTTCCACCTTCCCCACCTCCCTCTGCCATATGGTCTCTATCCTTTACCTTTTACCAACCCTCTGTCTCTACCTTACTAGAATCTGTTCTAGGCCATGGATAGTAGCCAGTATAAGCTTAGAACTAAATTCTAATTTAGCTCGTATTCAAAAGGAAAAATTCAGGCCAACAGAGCCCAATCCTTAGCGGTTAAGTACTATGTGTACATTATAATTGAAATCAAGTTTACTTTATAATGTATTCCTACTGGAAAACATATTTAAAATTCCTGACATGCTTTTGCTAACAACCACAACCTCCAGTTAGAAATTATCTGTATAGAGTTGACATTTGCAACCATTAGCATCCCCTAACAAACCTAAATGCCTTTAATAAAAGCAAAAAGGTTAGTAATGTATTAAATGTTATTTGTTTCAACTCTGATTAATGGAATATTTCCTAAAGTCAAATAAATTACAGCCTGTGCTGTAGCTGTGGATGTATTACATTGGGCCAAATCTCTAATGACCCCAAGATATACCCTGCAACTTGCTTTCTTTAAAAAAATAAAATACCTGATAGCAGCTTTCCTTCCTGCCATGTGCTTTTCTCTCATAAAAGCAGAGTACAGAATATGCAACTGCATGACCTCCTGAGCAGTGATGTATATGGCTGCACTTCTGCAAACTAATTATGGGCAGAGCTTCCAGGTAATGCTGGTGCTGCTGTAGAGGTCTCCATGAGTTGTGAAAAAAGCGACAATACACAAGCTAGCAAAGAGCCACTGGCTCTGGATACGGCACATCTTATGCTGAGAAAAATAACAGAAATGGATAGTCATTCAGCTTTTAGCAGAAGAGTAGGAACTAATAAAAGAAACTCGAGTCTCAAACTCGAGTTCTTATTTGCAAAACTGATTTAAGGCATCGAAAAAAGTCTGATTTCAGAAATACTAAGTTATAAAATACAGTAGATTAAACTCAACAATTCATTAGAGGGGTGATGAATAAGGACCCCAAAATGATAAATGCAAAAGAGTGTAATTTCTGAGATAAATGGTTACGGAAGAAATAGTTTGGGTAAAAGAATTGATAAGCCAGTAAAAGAGAAAGAACTTAGAACTTGGATTGAGCTAAATAACATCTGGTGGTATTTACTTCCCAAGCACTTCAACATACAACATCTAATTGAATTTTCACAGCAGTTCCCATTTAACAGGTAAGGAAATGTTTACATTAAAAGAATCAAGTTAATTTGTACAACGTTATTACAAAGGGACAGTCAGGATTCAACCCTGGTCTATAAGGCACTGTCTTATAGACTGTCGTAACCACTACGCTCTCTACTCTACCTCATTCCTACCACTGCTCTTGAAAACAACTATCTATTGTTGCAAAGTGAACCCACCCATCTTGAGGAGTTACCACGCATGACAGAGGATGTTCACGTTCTGTTGAAGTTGGGGGAAGCCATGCTGATGCCTGAGGGGTTACTGCACCTTCTAGACTGGATACTACAAGGGACCGGGCAGAACTCTGTGTCTGAAGGGGGAAAAAAGTAAATAAAAAGATTACAGGCAATCATCACCATTGATTCATACAATTTCCTACAATATTCCTAAGATTTACACTTCTACCACTACTTATATGGACAACCAAAGTATTCCTGTACAAAACTATCCCCATCTTTATGTAAGTATTTGTACAAAACTGTCCTCCTTGACCCCTTTCTTGACTAAGATGAAATGTATCTGCCCTTCTCATTCCACCTTAGTTGGAGGAAAAAAACCCAGTTTTATTAACTGGTCAAGCACATCTACCCCCAAATTGGGTTGGGATACCACAGAGGTTTAGGGCTGGAAGGGGTAGATAAACATGAGAGGGGAAAGAACAAAGGATGATTGATCATGAAGTCCTGCATCTGAATTGCTAGTGAAACCACCAAGCAAAGAACATGAGCATCAACCTAATGCAAAATGCACACGTCTTTAAAAGGACCCAGGTCATGCTGACAAAAAAATCCCTTTTGCAGGGAATACCAGCAAATTAATGTCACATTAAATAATTCATTAAAAGTTGGGGTGCCTGGGTGGCTCAGTCGGTTAAGCATCTGCCTTCGGCTCAGATCATGATCCCAGGGTCCTGGGATGGAGCCCCGTGTGGGGCTCCCTGCTCAGCAGGGAGTCTGCTTCTCCCTCTCCCTCTGCCACTCCACCTGCTTGTGCTCTGTCAAATAAATAAAATCTTTAAATTAAAAAATAATTCATTAAAAGTTACTTACACAGGCAATTTTAAGGAGATGCCATATTTCTTTCTGTCTCTTTCCCTGCATAAACATGACAGTATTGTCAGCTTCTTTGATGTTACTGAGGGCCATTTCCACCTTGGGCAGTAGATCAATAATCTTCTGCTTACAGCCCAGTAACTTGCTGGAGAGATGAAATCAGTGTCAGATAATTATACACCCCCCCCCAAGATATACACCATACTCCTACACTCAGCTGGGAAAATGAACCACAATCAGCATGATAAGATTTAGTGACTGATCTCCACAGTGATGCACACAAACAGAACACCTAAATGCACATAACTGGGGTCAAGCTACCCAAGGTATTGCCGGATATCCACCTAGGTCTAGTGTATTTATCAAAAAGGGATATTAACTTTGAAAGGAACGTGATAAAAGTGCCCTGGCTTTTCAGTAGGAAATAAAACAATTTTTCTACCTCAGATGACCAAACAGCTCCTTGAGAACCCGGTCCTGACTCTGAACAGTATGCACAATGATCTTCACCATTTCCGTGCTATCGCTGTAGGAGTGATCTGTAAAAGATCTAAGTCAGTGGATATAACCTCTCTTCTGCATGAACATATCAGCCTCCAAATAAAAATCCCTAAAAATCTGGAACTTCTCCATTTAAATTTAAAACTGGATTAAAATTTTAAGATTATATAATATATAAACAATTATATATCTAAAAACAAAGTATGTGTGTTTGTGTGTATAATGCATATATAAATTTATCACTGTATCTTCACAGAACTTAATTGCCTGTTTTGAGAAGAATATGTTTACCCATCTTTAACCCATATTAACCCAAATCCCAGATATATATGCAGTTTTCTGGCCAGAAGATCAATTTTTCTTGGATGATTAACATCATTTATTTAAAAACAGTAGGACAGGGGTGCCTGGATGGCTCAGTCAGTTAAGCGTCTGCCTTTGGCTCAGGTCATGATCCTGGAGCCCTGGGATCGAGCCCCACATCAGACTCCCTGCTCAACGGGGAGTCTGTTTCTCCCTCTCTCTCTCTCTGCCGCTCCTCCTACTTGTGCGCTCTCTCACTCTCTCTCTCTGTGTCAAATAAATAATATCTTAAAAAAACCAAACAGGACAGTTCAAACTTTCACTGGTTAAAAAGAAGAAGGCCCTTGCCCCATCTAGATTGCTTGGGATTTCATATTTATCCATCTGTTCACAGGCCATGAAAACTTTGAAAAAAGCTGATGGACTTAAGGGAAATCTGATGCACTAATAAAAGGACCTGCAGACACCCTGAAAGTTCAGTTTGAGGGTAGTATGATACTATAAACTGGAAGCTAACAAATGTCCTCAAATAGGATGGCTCACTCACTGGAAACAGTGAGTTCTACAGTTTATAGGAGATGTACCTCAATTAAAAAACAACAACAACAAAAACAGGGCACCTGAGTGGCTCAGTCAGGTGAGTGTGTGACTCTTGATTTTGGTTCAGGTCATGATCTCAGGGACATGAGATCGAGCCCTATGTCAGGTTCCACACTGAGTATGGAGCCTGCTTAAGATTCTCTCTCTCCCTTTCCCTTTGTCCAGCTTGCACTGTCTCTCCCTCTCTCTCAAAAAAACAAAAACAAAAAAGCATTGTTATATTTCAAAAAGTAGTATTCAACGTTTTTAAAACTGGAAGACTGCTCATAGATCATGCTGGTATTTTCTTGGACGATAATTAATCTCAAATGCAAAAATATTATTTGCTACTACCTACTTAACACTTCTCATTTAACCCTCATAGGAGTCCTGTAAGATGGCTACTATTATTACCCAGATTTTACAATGAAAGGGGAATCAAAAAAGGTTTTTAAAAAGTTCAGTGTCCTTTTTATCACTGCAAAGACCTCTCCCCCACAGCTCAAGTTTATTCCCCACACATGGCCCTCTTTGTCTAACCCTTACTAACAATCAGATACAGAGGCTCCAAACAGGCTCCTTTCCCAACAGCATGCCTTCCTAAACCCCACAGACCAGGAAAACTTCCCCATATAACTAGCTCGTTTAGATGGTCAGAGACCTCAGAACATTCACCTTCCCCAGCATACAAAATGAAGAAAGTTGTTTTTTTTTTACCATTTTTAGCTAACGAAAGTCTCAAATCAACTCTCTAAGCTAGAACAGACACCAGAGACTATGTATCAAGTATGATTACATAAGTTCCAACAGTAGATAAAACTCCTTGTTACAGCTAGTTTGTCACTCAAGGTAATGATCAGTTCAAAGTAGCTACCCAGATAGCAAATTTATTTCTAGGCTCTATAATATGCTAGTATGCTGACAGGGCTACTGCAAAGTTTTTATAAAAATAATCCAGGGGTGCCTGGCTGGCTTAGTTGGTGGAGTATGCAACTCTTGATCTTGGGGTTGTGAGTTTGAGCTCCATATTGGGTGTAGAGATTACTTAAAATCCTTAATAATAATAATAATAATACTAATAATGATAATAATAATAAGCCAAACAAATGCTATCACTGACTACAGGAAGTTAATTTGACTAAGCCAATGGATGGAATTTTGTATATCTTTATCTGCAGTACCCACTTCATTGGTCAGAAAACTGGGAGTAATGAATACTGATTAAAGGAAAAAAAAGAATTAGACTTGCTCTATTGAAATCTTAAATTTCAATTATTTTATTCTAACCATAACTTCTATCACTTTTATCACTTTCTGTCAATATCTTAAACTTTTTTGTCTTCTATGAGCAAAATCCTAAGCCTGGATCAGTCTAACCGTCTGCTCTGTCAATTCTGCAGCCAAGCCACTAAACACCACCAACAAAAAAATTATACTACCATTTCCTCTGTTGTCACTACTAATTCACAGGCTTTCACTTCTGCTCTGGATTCTTTTTTTTTTTTTAAGATTTTATTTATTTATTTGACACAGAGAGAGACAGCCAGCGAGAGAGAGAGAACACAGGCAGGGGGAGTGGGAGAGGAAGAAGCAGGCTCCCAGCAGAGGAGCCTGATGTGGGGCTCGATCCCAGGACTGTGGGATCACACCCTGAGCCAAAGGCAGATGCTTAACGACTGAGCCACCCAGGCGCCCCTCTGCTCTGGATTCTTAATACATGTTCTGGGTCAGCAACATCTTCCATTGCACACACCAGCTTTTAAAAATCTTTAGCATACTCCTTAAATCCATGTAGTCATCACCTCTTTTATTAACCCCATCACCTCTTCTGTTAACAGTTAACCCCACTTCTTACTGCAGGGTGGGAGGCCACAAGACAGTAAGACCCCCACCTTCCAACCTCTACACCCACAGAAGTGTCAGTATCCACACCGACAATCCCTCTAATATCAGTGGAAGCAAGCCTAATTGAGCCAGCCTCTCAAGCTTAATGTTTAGGGACCTCCCTCTTCACAGGCTTTTGGCCCCAAGCACATAAATATGCTCAAGTCTACCTTCTGAAGACTGACCTCCCCTGATTCTACATCTCTTAGCTCCTCACCTGTCTTCTTTCCTTAACAGCAAAGCTTCTGAAAAGAATAGCCTAGATAAGCAGTTTTCAAACTTACTGGTCTCAGGACCACTGTACACTCAAAAATTCTTAAGAACCCAAAGGTGTTTTTTAGGAATTAAACTGAGAAGTTTAAAAATATTTACTTATTTACTTAATAAATAATAAAAAACTCATTACCTGTTAACATATTTTTATTAAAAATAGCTATTTTCCAAAAAATGTTAGTGAGAAAACTGGCCTTGTTTTACATTTTTGCAAGTCTTTTTTAATATCACCACTGATCTCATCAAAAAAGTTTAAGTACTCAGAAGCTGACAAATTTCAGTTGATGGATACGTTTCCCTAAATTTTAATTTTTTGCCTGAAAGATGGAATTTTATCATTGCCAACTAAGTGACAAGTCATGCTTCAAATTAACATTAAGTGACAGTCATGCTTCATTAACTTTTGAGAAGACACCTGCCACAGTGGCTTTCCTAAGAAAAACAGAAGACCTCAGTATGGAGCAGAAGTGGGCACTTCCCATTTCATCACACAGAATATTGAAAAGACATGTACCCAAGGGTCGAGATTTAACTAGAATTCTTATTACTTTATCAAGGACATGCTTAAATGAAACTTTTTTTTTTTAACTGTGAATGCACAGTGGTGAAAAGTATGACTACTTGCATAGTTTTGTACTAGTGCCATGATCCATGCTAAGTAAGGTATAAGCTGTTTACCTACCAATGCTTTCGCAGCATCAGTGAAAATGTCAACATAGTGAAAAAGGGAAATGTCTTAGTGTTATGAAAATATTTTTGTCCTCATTGATCCTCAGGGGTTCATGAACCACAATTTGGGAACTGTTAGTCTAGAATGACTTCTCTATTTCTTCCTGTCTCATTCCTCCCTCAGCCTCCTATAATCTGAGTTCTGTTCCCAAAAGGCCATATTTTGCCAAGATCGACAATGATGTCCAAACTGCCAAGCTGACTGAATATTTACATCATCATTTTTATTACCCACATCTCTGCAGCATTTCACCCCACTAATCACTTTCTTTTTGAAACTCTCTCTGTCCTGTTCCTATCATATCACTCCTATATATTCTGGTCATTTCTCAATCTTCTCTGCTGGCTCTTCTGCTTCCAGTCATCTCTTGAATGTTGGTATTCTCTGAGATTCCATCCTTGGCTTCCTTACTCAACCTACTTTTTCAAGATGATCACTTTACTCCTATGTCTGATCACTCTCAAACAGCTAAATATCTCACCCCAACTTCTCTACTAAATCTGTGTACATGTGTATATGTGTGTGTTTATATATACATGCATACATATACATACCTACATATATATATTTAATACTGTTTATTAGACATTTCTACTTGAATGTCCCACTGACACCCTAACATCAACATGTACAAAAACGAATTCATCTTCTTTTCCCATCAGGTCTGCCACCCTTTCTACACTTTCCATTATGGTGAGTGGTCCTACTGACCATGCACCCAGCTGCTGTAGCCACAATCTTGGGAGGCATCACGCCTCCCTACTCCAGCTCTAGCCATAATCAATCCATCACCCAACACTATCCGTTCTGCCTCCTAAATGTCTCTCTTGCCCTTACCCTCCTCTCACCCAGTCTCCACAGTTCAGGCACTCTGCCTTAGCTCATGGCCCACCCTATACTGAGTTATGATTATTTTAACAGCCTCATAACCAATGCCTGTCTTCAGTCTAGCCACACTTTAATCCATTATATGCAACTCTACCAAAGCCGTATTTCTGAAATGCTAATCTGGTCATGCCATTCCCCTGCTTAAAACTTTTTAAGGTTTCTCTTTGCCATCATGATGAAATCCAAACTCATTACCATAACATACCCGATCCTTTAAGATCCAGCCACATCTGATCCAGCCTCTCTCTCCCCAAACTCTACAATCCAGTTGCTACATTTCCTCAAACACACTAAGTGTTACACGTACGTGTCTTTACTGATGATACCTGTACATCCAAGAGGCCACCTCCTTTCACCTAGCTACTGCTACTTATCCTTTAAGGCTTATCTCAGATGTCCTCTCCTGCAAGAAACCTCCTCTAACCATCCCTGACCCCTAGGCAGGGTTAGGTGCCTATCTTACATGTACCTCATAAATGTCTGGTGCAGAGGAAGGCATCATTTTCAAGGTACACTGCTTTGGCCTAGCACATGGACCTTCCCTCTGATCATTCCACACCTGAACCCACTGTATCACATTCTTTCCAACCTCTCTAATCTTAAGCAGAACTTATTTTTTCCATCTTTCCACACATTTTCTTGCTTCTTCTTCCCCTTCTTTGAGTTCCTTTTTTCTCTTTCATTCCTTCCTTTCACTTCCCTTTAAAAAGTTTTCTATCTCAATTTTCTTGTTACTTTGCCTTCCTAATCTCTCAAATTCTCACCAACTTAAAAGCTGTTGTACTATAAACAGCTTTATGGCAATACCAAAACTAGAATTTATTCTGCAGCTTGTTTTAAAATCCAATCCCCTGGATTTGTTACATTTGTGATGGTTTCCTAAAATGTCTTTGTGTACAGTGGTAAATGTCTTACCTGAAGGTCTGTGCTTTAACTGCTTATACAGATCAATGGCACGCTGTTCCCTACGAAAGAGAAAACATGCTTCCAAAAGTGAAGATAATTCAATGACTAATAATCAACAACTTGAAATGAACAATACTATTTGAATATAGTATAAACCTATTTTAAAGCAAGTACAAATGGCCAACGAACATTTTACAGAGCATTTCACTGAGTAATAAGCAAGATGTAAAAATGCAAAGTTTAGGGGCACCTGGCTGGCTCAGTCAGTAAAGCACAAGACTCTTGATCTCAGGGTCGTGAGTTCAAGCCCACGCTGGGTGTAGAGATTACTTAAAATCTTTAAAAAAAATTTTTTTTTAAATAAATGAAATAAAAAAGTTTAATGTACTTCATATCTGCTCTGATCTACCATTACATATACAACATCCGTGCACCAGAAACAATTAAGTGGGCAAAAATGAAGGCCTGTGATTAGGAAAAAAAACCTGAAATTTCTGTCCAGACACTTAGGAAGTTAACTTCATTTAGGGCATTTAATGGGCAATAACTTGGGCCAGAACTATAGTAAATAGGGCAATAGTTTTTAACTTAGAATACTTGAAAATTTGTAACACTCACATGAACAGATGCTTTGATTAAAAAAGCAAAGGACATCCCTAAAGTTGTTTCCAGAATTTCTGTGACTAAGAAAAACTTCCTTTTAAAATATGATGGCAATATATTTGGAGAAAGGAAAACTATAGAAAAGAACAAATACAGGCTTAATCTGCCAGATATACACAGAAAGAACCATCTGCAACAAAAAATTATAGACACCAATACCAGCAACACAAGACTTCCTTCCTTACAGAGATTCCATCAAGTCTCCCTGACGTCTTCCATAAGGGCTCTTCTGCAGCTCCATGATTTCAGTGTGCAGGGACATGATCTGATCCTCCAGGTAACCAATGACACCCACCTAAAATATGATGAAACACAAAAGAAATGACAGGCTCACCACCACACAAAACAGAAAAGAACTCAGAGAATGACTTGCTGCAATCGTAGGAGAACTAAATGATTTAATATGAAACACTGATTTTGTCCAAGCTTTACCTTTCAGATTCTGACACTCTTTCATACAAGGACAGACTTAATACCTATGCTTCTCTCTTTTCTCTTCTGACAACAGTAAACTACTAGCATTTTCTTTCTCCTCTTGAGAAGCAAAAAGACAGAGGTGTCACTAACAAGACAGAGAAAAAGTAGCCACCAAAACCACTGCATCTCAGTTCTATGATTTTCACTGCTTCTTGTTCCCAACTGCCTTGAATAAGAATGCAGAAAGATAAAGATAATGGGCTTCCTACCCAAGGACATCAACTGCCTTATCCATGTTTTGGGGGTAAGTACTGGCATCCAGGATGGTAACAATTTAGTGGGACCACGGACAGATGTAACAGCTGAGGAAGGAATATGCCTCCTAGAGAATGAGCTATAACTAGCATGACCATATATATAATTTATTGTCCAAACGAGCATAATTTTGAGAGTGAAAGGGAGTACTACTGATAATTATGGCAAGGCAGGTATAAACTGGGACCATTTCAGGTAACCAGGATGTATAGCTATCCTATCTAAACCACTCATAAAAATAACAGCAATAACTACCATTTATTATTTACTCCCATTTAATCTGCATAACCCTACTAAAAAGGGTAAGTCCACATAATATAATATGGAAACTGAAGTTTAGTGAGGTTTCAGTTTAATCTCATTTGCCCAAAGTCCTTGTTTTTATCAACTATGGTACTTCCCTCTACATACACAAAGCATCTATTAGATTTTTGTCTGATATTCAGGAATAACGTGAAAAATATTCTACATACCAAAACCAAAGACAATTTCTAAGAGAGACCTCAGGAATTACTAAGTATATAGAATGAACTAGTGATCTTACCTCAGCATAGTGGATAGCCTTTTCTTCCATTTCCTTCCACGCTTTTAACATTTTTTCTGAGGCTAAAAAAAAAGTCTAAATTGGTTATCTCGGAAATAGCCATAGCTTTAATTACTGACCTATCCACTTTCTTGCCATATCAACATCAGAAACGGTGTTATAGGTTGAACTGTCCCCCAAAAAGATATGTTGAAGTCCTAGTTCAGTACCTCAGAATGGGACCTTATTTGGAAATAGGGTCACTGCAGATGCAATTAGCTAAATTAAGATGAGGTCATCCTGGAGTAGGGTTGATTAATCCAGTATGACTAGTATCTTCATAAGAAGAGAGGAGATACAGAGACCCAGACATAAGAAAGGAGAGCTCTATTTTGATAACAGGGATTACAGTGCGGCAGCTGCAATTCAAAGAGTCAAGGACTGCTGGCAAACCATGAGAAGCTAGGAAGAAGCAAGGAAGTATTCTTCCCCACAGTTTTCAGGGGGATCATGACCTGCCACACCTTGATTTTGGATTTTCAGTCTTTGGAACTGTGAGATGGTAAACTTCTGTGGTTTTAAGCCACCTAGTTTATAGTAACTTGTTATGGTACCCCTGAGAAACCAATATAAATGGTTTTCTCTTAAAAATGAAAAAAAGAAAAAACTAATACATGAACATTTTTTTAAATCAAACACTATAAAAGGATATAAAAAGAAAACACTCTCTGTTCCTCCTCTCCACTCTAAGGATCTTACTGTTAATCATGTTACACAGACACATACCCTTTTCCCTCACAAGTGAGACCATCTCTGTATACTTTATTTTCTTTGCTTTTTTCCCCAAATAAAAACACCACTGCCAAGTGATCTTTTAATATCAGTATACAGGTCTATGTCATTCTTTTTTAACACTTGTATAAGATATACAACTGACTAGTCAAAGATAATTTGGTGAAATAATTATAGTGTTTTGTCGCTCACCAGAATGCCTATCATACACAAACAGAAATAAAACATCAATCATAGAACCAGCTCTAGTGGGTAAACTTACCCAATTGGACAGTGCTGATCATTTATTCTAAGATACACATACCTAGCTCAAGACAAGTACACAAATAGGATTTGTTTCCCAAAAAAGAATTTTTGTTTTATGATAGAAAACAGAAATATTGGTGGTGACCCCTTCAGCATCTTACATTTCCTTAATACATCTGAAGAGAGAAAGCTTGGAGTCAAATACTGAAAAACTGGAGGCTGTGTGCTATACTAAAAAAAAAAAAAAAAAAAAAAAAATGGGACTCCGCAGGAGGTGGTTTGGAAGAAAAACCCCTGGAATTATTTGTGTTATTATTTACAGAAAGACAAGTAGTTTAAGACTTCCCTGGTTAAAGAGTCATCCCAATACAGACTTTCTATCTATTTTTTTAAAAAGATTTATTTATTTATTTGAGAGAGAGAGAGTGTGCACGTGTGCACAGGGGGGAGGGGCAGACGGAGAAGGAGAGAGTCTTAAGCAGACTCCATGCTGAGCACGGAGCCCGTTGTGTGGCTCAATCTCAGGACCCTGAGATCATAACCTCAGCTGAAACCAACAGCTGGACACTTAACCAATTGCGCCACCCAAGCGTCCCAAGACTGTATCTATTTTAAAAATGAATTCAAAAGTTCTTAAATTGCTTTTGAATTTTTCTGGAGCTAAACAATTTTGGTCCAATTATAGTCCAATTGTGGGGAAGTAAAGCTGCTAAAGTTTAAAAGGAGCTACTATTCAGCACACTGTTTATGATGACTTGAGGCCACCTGTCTCTTATTCTAATGTGAATATAAGTGAAACAATGGACTATAAGGCAAAAAGACAAAACAGCAGACGGCTTCAAGAGACTCAACACATCTTTCAAACACGTTACCCGAACACTCACATATCCCATAAGTCATCTGCTCACTGTATCTTTCCAAGTCAAGCTGAATGCTTTTGTGGAAAAACTCCAATTTAGCTTTCAGTTGCTGAGATGCTGAGATCAAAGTGTTCTTCATTTTTGTCAAGTTAGCATTGTATCGAAGAAGACTTAACCTAAACCACAGCCAAAAAAAAAAAAAAAATCGGTATTTCAGAAACACTGGACAAAAATTTAATAACTTAAATTGCCACAAATCCAAAGCCTAAATTTCTATTATCAATCTGTGAGAAACAGTTAATCTCTAGAATCTAGTCTCTAAAGACTCCCTGCCTGTGATATTCTAAGATAAAATAATCTTCTTATACTAGGACCATTCAGGAACTGCTCTCAAGCTATTGCAACTGGCTGGTTTCAGACCATTAGTAAGAATTCTTTAAGTCTGGTCAGAATATTACACTTCTGATTACCCCAATATTTCAGTATTACATGGAATACTGATTAGCGAAAACTGCAAGATTAATTCTTGAGCATTAATGCACATGACACTGCACCTATAAACAACAGAATCCACTTACATTGCTGCTCTTTGTCCCTGAAAGAGCCTGCTGTAGTCTTCTTTTAGCCCAGACACATAGTGTACTGCTTCAGCCCATACTTTACGCAGCTGTATAATTGGAAGCTGTATTTTGCTGTCCCGTACTTTATGTAAAAAGATGGAAAAAAAGAGGAGGGAAGTTACTTTTTAAAATTTTAGAGTTGGTCTATCATTCTTCCTGATTTCCTGTCCATACAAATATCATTCCCAGAGATTCTAGAAACTGATGCCAGAAATAATCAATTGTTACGGTTTCATTCAGTTCAATATACATTTACTGACCACCTGCAATACACAAGCCTTATTCCAGGTATGAGGGGAAATAAAAATGAATAATCACTACATAATCACAAAGCTTGCAATTATTCCTTTATCTGTCTTTTTTTTTTCTTGTATCTAACAGGGAATACTCCCTTTTTTCTCCATTAATCTGAATTCTTTATTTCTCTCAAGTTCTAAATGAAGTCCCATGTCCTCCACAATCTTTCCATGGTATTTCCTGCCTCTGAGTAATAAATTTCTTCTCCTGGACTACCAACCCAACTTCAGGAAAACATATAGGGTAAATAGCAGTTTAGTAAGATATGCTTTCTTCAATGCCAGATATATAAAATTATTTATTGATGGTTACCTCTTGCTCTTAGTAAAGGGAATGCTATTTTCTAAAACCATGGCAGGGGCGCCTGGGTGACTGAGTCAGGTGGGTGTCTGCCTTCGGCTCAGGTCATGATCTGGGAGTCCCAGGACTGAGCTCCACGCTGGGCTCCCCACTCAGCAGGGAGTCTGCTTCTCCCTCTGCCCCTCCCTCTGCTCATGCTCTCTCCCTCTCCCTCCCTCTCTCTCAAATAAATAAATTAATTTTTTAAAAAAACTATGGCAGATATATGTTAAGTTCAATGAAATTCCATTTTAACATTATGAAATTCTCCAAGATTGAAAGATTCATCCTATACTTTAAGGTGGCAATTAAAATCTCTGTTATTCTTTTCCAATGAAAACGTTCAGAGAAATGATACCACACTGAGTTAATACTGAAAAACCACATTATCTGAAGTAGATTTTAAAAAAATATAACTATATATCTGGAAAAATCTTTGCCTCCCCTAATAATTAATAGTCTTAAATAACCTTTCTTCGATTCTTACATACCCATTCTTATTCCTGAGACTTCCTACAACAGACAAAAAAACCCAAACCAAACGAAAACAAAATAACCCAAATACTTTAAAGAAAAGGAGTGTAGGGGAGGGGAGTCTTTTCAACACACACACACACACACATTATAGATTTTAAAAAATAAAAGGGCCTAAGGAATGATACTCCAGTAGCAAGAAGCATTCCTGGTGTCCAGATTTTGGTTTCTAACACTATTCTCCAATTAAAGGAAACAGGGCTCCTTGGAGAAATGGCTGATCCTAGGACTGGGGCAAGAAATATACAAGATAGACCTGGAACATGTTTTGGTGCCAAAAAGGAAGTGCTAAAAAACCAAAACAAACAAACAAACAAAAAAACAACAACAAAAACCCTCATTGATGGCACAAATAAAAGAGGCAGAGAAAGCCAAATGAAAGAGCTCCTAGTGATCAAAGATGCAACAATCTGAAGAACAAAATAAATTAGTCTTGGATTATAATCCAAAGTATAAGATAAATATCCATGTATCCATATTGATAGAATAAATGATTGAATAAATTAATAAATGGAAGAGACAAATACTACATGCAAAAGAATTCCAAATAAATTATGTATATCGTCAAAGGAGGGAGAGCATAACTCCTCATTCTTTGGGTTCTACATAGTGACTTCCTTCCAAAGAGTACAATATGGAAGGTGGGGGGGGATACTAAACTTTAAGGTGGAGAAACTGAGAGATACTACTTCAGCCAGGTGATTGAGGCCATCACCCAGAGTCACAAATCACATTGAAGTATGTACTCTTCATATACTGTGATGAAAATGACACTTCTGTGATCTTTCTCTCAAAACCCTAATCCTACTCTAAACATGAGAAGAAAAAAAAATCAGACAAACTGCAACAGGGGTATCCTAAAAAATACTTGATCAGTATTCCTCAAAGCTGCCAAGGTCATCAAAAACAAGGAAAAGTCCGAGAAACTGACACAGCCAAGAGGAGGAGCCTAAGGAGACAAGACAGCTAAATGTAATGTGGTATCCTGAATGAGATCCTGGAACAGAAAAAGGACACCAGATAAAAACTGAGGGAAAAGGAATAAAGTATGGTTTTAGTTAATAATTATATATTGGTTCTTTACTTGTAACAAATGTACTATATACAATATAAGATGTTAACGAGGTAAACGATATGTGTTGAGAAGGAAAATAACATGAGAACTTTGTACTATCTACTTGATTTTTCTGTAAATTTAAAACTGTTGTTAAAAAAACTAACAAAAAAGGGACGCCCGGGTGGCTCAGTCGTTAAGCGTCTGCCTTCAGCTCAGGGCGTGATCCCAGAGTTCTGGGATCGAGCCCCACATCAGGCTCTTCCGCTGGGAGTCTGCTTCTTCCTCTCCCACTCCCCCTGCTTGTGTTCCCTCTCTCGCTGGCTGTCTCTATCTCTGTCAAATAAATAAATAAAATCTTAAAAAAAAAAAAAACTAACAAAAAGGTAACACAGAGGAAAGATTACATAATTTTAGCCCTATGCCTAGTTTCGTTCTTGATTTTACAATATTATGCTTGATTTTAGTTTTGGGTATACAGAAACTGATCACTTCTTCCAAAGAAAAGAATAATTCTCACAGGATAAATGAAAAACATTTGAACGTTAAGCAGTATTTATATGATAAAATGAAATACCTAAACATGCTTAAATAATGAAGGAGCAACTATAAAGTAGGCTTAATTAATAGTGGAGACTCGTTCTGTGAGAGCCCTACCCCGCGAAAAGTAAGTCGTCTTCCAAATGAGGGATCTAGAGGTGACCTGAAATCTACCATTTCACCTTCCAAACTATATAAATTCATTTTTCACCACACTTAAAAACCCGAAGTAGGAAATACAGAACAGAAACACCAAAAGATCATTTCTACTTACTATATTGAGTCAAAATTATATTATTTCAGGTTTAAACCTCAGTCAGTAAATGAGCTATACTTACCAATATAATTTACACAGTCAGATAAACTTCTGGAAGCAAATGGTCCTTCATATACAGTCTTACTTTTATCAAACAAATACACCATATAGCTATCACAACCTCTCTGAAAAAGAAACAATTTAAAAAAATTCTTGAAAATAAGCTCTCTAAGTACTTAAACACCGCATTTCCTAATGTGAAATGCAAATGAATAACATCAATGTTTATTAGCACACATCTTACAGATTTAAGGTCTAGATTACTACTTTCAGAAAAATAAATAAATAACTGTAGTACGGGCTAAAGTGAAAAACAATCACCAGACCCAAAAGGACAAAAGCAAAGAGTCATAACAACATATATCCACACAATGGGAATACTATTCAGTAATCAAAAGGAATGAAATTCTGATACATGCTAGGACATAAACAAAACTCCAAAACATAATGCTAAGTGAAAGAAGTCAGACACAAGAGACTACAGACTGTATGATTCCATTTTCATGAAGTGTTTAGAAAAGGCAAATTATAGAGACAGAAAGTAAATTAATGGTTGCCTGAAGTGAACAGAATGGAGATTAAGAGCTAGTGGACATGAAGGACCTTATTGATATGGAGATTTCTTAAAACTGATTTATAGTAATGGCTGCACAATTAGGCAAATTTACTAAAAAAAAAAACAAAAAAAAAAAACACCGAATTGTATACATGAAATGGGTAAATTACATGATATATAAAATTCGCCTCAATAAAGTAAAACAACAACAACAACAAGAGTCATGAGCACAATATTTTACCATCCATCTATCCTCTGGCAGGATCTATGAGACTGCTCGTCTAATTTCAAGGTTCTGGGCTTTAAGTACAAAAGGGGGAAAAAAGAGGGGGGAGAAAACTGGCACCAAAGAGAAAGTCATACAAAGTTTAAAACATATTTTGTTCACCTTGCAAAGCAATGGTAAGAGTAATGAGTAGGATAAAATTAAAATAAGAATTTTAAGGTGCGTACCACCCCCCCCAAGGGAATTCCAACTACGCATCAAAAAAAAACAGGGCATGCAATCCCTCTATGCTAACAGATTTCTTATACTCTAGGTATATTAGAATTTTCTTACGACTCCATCTAGAACACATTGAGAGGCTGGTTTCCGAGGATCCAGAGAAATTCCTGTCTCTGAAAGCAGCTCTTGAGAACCAGTATTTATTCCAGTTTCACGCTCAATACGAGACTGTAGTGAATGAAGACTTTCATCAGGTGGTAACAAAAAAGAAATTATCTTTGCAGAAGTCATATTTAGGATGTGTACTATCTGTATAAATAAGAAAAAATGATTATTGATCATTTACTATATAAAAGACTCACTGCTAGATACTAAAGGTAGTATGAGCATAAGGCATTATCTCTATACTAAACAAGGTTCAATCATTTTCCAAAGTGAGATCTCCTTCCATAATTATGAAATGACATTCTGAAAACTGAACAGAAAGTTTACTTTTCTATAGCAGATGTTAGCTCCAAAGAATAAAGTTTCAAAATTATAAGGATGTACAGAATCTAGAAATAAAAATTTTAAGAGGCAACACTTAGGGTGCCTGGGTGGCTCAGTCGGTGAAGTATCCAACTCTTGATTTAAGCTCAGGTCATGATCTCAGGGTTGTGAGATCAAGCCCCGCGCCGGGCTCCATGCAGAGCTTGCTTGGGATTCTCTCTCCCTCTCTAAAAAAAATTATTTATTTAATTAATTTTTAAAAATTAAAAAAATAAAAAATAAAAAGGCAACACTTATTTATATCAGAAACTTACAGTAGACCTGGAAGGAAATATTCCCATTTATGAAGTCCCTAATAGATGCCAACCACATAGTTAAGTGCTTTCACATAACATCATGTTAATTAGATCTTCAAAGCTCCATTTTGGCAGAGAGAAACCAGAGCCCTGAGAAGTCTTTTGAAAACAACACGATTTTAAATCCTCTTCCTTCTACTGTCCTTAGATAAGCCATACAATGTTAACACCTATGTGACTAGTGTATGCAAATGATTAAAATTATTTTTTTCTTTAAATTCAATTAACATATGGTGTATTATTAGATTAGAATTATTTCTGCTAGAAATGCTTATTACCAAGGTAAAGCATTAACTTCCCTTTTATAATAACCTTTATGTTTGAAAAAGGTGAGAGGAAGAGAAGAGAACTGTCAAAGTTGACATGGATTTACAAAACCAGTATCCCAACTGGGACCTTCCATTCCTTCCCATCCTAGGCAAATTTTATACTATGACAGCTGCCACTAATAGCAATAGCAGAAACTTAGGATAAATATCCTAAGGTGGATATATATACTTTTACAAAGGGTTTACGTCAAACTAGGGAAGTAATCATGGAATCCCCCAACCAAAGCTGAACCATAAGAGAGGAAAAGAAGGAGAGAGGAAAAGTGAAATAAGTCAAGCAGAGAAAGACAACTATCATATGATTTCTGTCATCTATGGAACATAAGAACTAGGATGATCAGTAGGGGAAGAAAGGGATAAAGAAACGGGGGGTAATCAGAAGGGGGAATGAAACATGAGAGACTATGGACTATGAGAAACAAACTGAGGGCCTCAGAGGGGAGGGGGGTGGGGGAATGGGATAGGCTGGTGATGGGTAGTAAGGAGGGCACGTATTGCATGGTGCACTGGGTGTTATACGCAACTAATGAATCATCGAGCCTTACATCGGAAACCGGGGATGTACTGTATGGTGACTAACATAATATAATAAAAAATCATTAAAAAAAAAAAAAAGGGAGAGAGGAAATACAACTTACATTTATTCTTTTGTTTCTCAAGTATTTAAAGAGTTACTACTATGGTAAATACTACAAAGTGTGTTGTGGTGGTAGTGGATATGCAAATTGAGTAACTTTTGATCCTTGCCCTCCACAGGATAATGGCCAAATAGAAGACATTAAGAAATGTTAAGAGAACTGAAATACAAGGCAAAATGCTATACGTACTATAATAATGTAAAGTACTGTGCAGATTCCAAAAGAGTTTACTTGATGGGAGGAAAGGGATGCTTTATAAAACATGCACTGTGAGCTAAACTTTGGAAAGGAAGGAAGATTAGAACAAGGAAAGATTGAAAGAAAAAGGGTTCTTCTGGTTAGAAAACAAGGTAGGCAGAGGCAGAGAGGTAAAAAGGGATGAGCATAATCAAAGAACATAAATAATCCAAGGGGCACCTGGGTGTCTCAGTGAGTTGAGCACCCGTCTCTTGATTTTGGCTCAGGTCAAGATCTCAGCATCATGAGATCAAGCCCCGAGTCGGGCTCCACGCTCAGGAGGAAATCTGCTGGAGATTCTCTCTCTCTCTGCCCCTCCCCCTGCTCTCTCTCTCTCAAATAAATAAATCTTCAAAAAAAAAAAAAGTATAAATAATATAGTTCAAATGTACCTAAAATGATGCCCCCGTAGGGTATAATAGGAGATGTAAGGCCGCAAGTATAGGATGAAAGGAGACCAAGACAGATACTGAATACTAAATGTAAGGGTATGGACTTTATTCAGTAAGCAAAGAGAACTATGGAAGGCTTTCTAAATTGAGAACCTGACAAGCTCACAATTGTTAGAACACTCAAAAGGTAAATCTGACAAAACAATTGGATATGTAATTGGAAGAGAAGGAATAGTCAGACAAGTCATCCCACTTAGGTAGCTGGAAAGATGATAGTACAAGAGGCATAGGTAAAGCTGTAGGAGAGATTTAATGGAGCAAATGTGTTCAGTTCTTAATAAATTAAGTTCTGGGTGCAAGTGAGACCACCAAGTATAGTTATATAGCAGTTATAAACACTCTGCAGAAAAGTCACAACTGAGGAAATAAATTTGGAAATTGTCCATATTCAGTTTATTGGTAAAGTTCCACAACTAAAGAGATTACAAAGGAAAGGAAGAAAAAGTAATATGGAAAAAGAGAAAACCAAGGAGAGACACTTAAGGTCACACTTAAGAGCATGAAAAAGGAGGCAAAGAAGGAAAAATTAAATACTTCAGTTTCACCATTATCTTCACTGGCAAGTTCAGTATACTTTTTTCAACTTTCCTATATATTTAAAGTTTTTCATAATACACAGTTGGAAAAAAGACTAATCTTTTTAAAAAGAAAGAAGTATTCTAGTAATTGTATTGTTCATTTCTTTTTTAAATGAAAATCAAACAGGCAGAAGTCATTCCCTCTTTGAACAATATAATAAGCACCTTGGAAAATGTCCTACAATACAAACTGTTTTGCAGTTCACATTCCTGTGTTATTGATATTCCCCTGCCTGTAAGTCTTTCCCCCTGCCCACTCCCCTGATTAACTCTTACTTATCTTTCAAAATTCAGTCCTATTATCATGTCTCAGAAGCATCCCCAAGTTACTATGAATAGTACCCTATGTATACTTTATCCTGCAAACCTCACAATAATATTGAGCCTTTAAGGGAGAATTACTGTACCTGAGCTAAAAATAGATAGATAGATAGATAGATAGATAGATAGATAGATAGATAGATAGATAGATAATTTGCCCCAGATTCACAGACAGGTAAATAGTGGTTCTGCAAACTGAAGTCTACAGACCACAAAACAGATAAGGAGGACTCTTCCGCTATGCTCTACAACAAGCACATGTCCACGGGCCCCACAGAGTAGGGACGATGCTACCATCATCATGACAAGTCTGAAAAAAATCTGGGACAAAAGACAAAAACTTTCAGGGGCAACAAAGAACTGAAAGGTATCACCAAGTCCTGCTGGGGTAACATTCTAAGGAATGATTTATTCCTTGGCATAACAGAAGAAAACCAAATCAAGAAGCCAGATAACTTTACAGCATTAGCCAAGAATGACATCAACGTGGCCCCAAGTTTCTATTCAATAAGCTATGCCAAGGTTACAGTTAAACCTTACATGATTATAACTTCTCATTTCAATTTTTTTTGCCAGAAAATAAAATTTAGCCCCACCCCCAACTAGCCTCTTCCTGCCTCCAGGACAGCCTTGGATGCTCACCAGCAAGCCCTCGCCACTGATTCTTCCAATTTTAGAAACCCTATCCACTACTACCCAATTGATAACTATGGAAAGACGGTAGATGACAGTTGTTTCTGGGTATACAGCCTAATAGAGCCTCTCATTCATACCAATGAATATTTGCTGAAAACCTGATACATGGCCTGTTCTGTACAGAACACGGGGGTTGGGATAGCATGGTGACAGGGTGACTGATTGTTAGTAAAAGTAGTAAGAACAATCCCAGCATTAAAGAAGAAAACAACCTATATGGAGAGGCATGAGTGGAAGATGAGTAACAATTAGAAAATTTAAATGACAAATTACGTGGCAGAGACCATTCAGAGAAAAGGAGAGTTGTATATGTGCCAGTGTAGCTGAGGAGACACACAGAGACAGAGATCATTCTGGGCAGAAGGACAGCATCTGTCAAAGCACAAAAATGGATAATGTGCTTGATGGCATAAGGAGCAGTGACAAGCTAGTCAAGTAAAGTAAAAGGTAAGAGAAGCAGGTCTGGGGCAAGCACTTGGTTGGAGAAGACCTGCATGAGGAAAGCTCCAAAAGGCAGGCAGATCAGTTTAGACTTGACTTGGTAGGCAAAAAGAACTATGTTGGTTTCTTAGGAGAATAAAAAGCATTTTCAGAGGATGAGATAGGTAGTTCATGTTGCATGGACTGTAGGATGAGGAGGAAGTATACAGGCATGAAAGTCGGGCAGGAAACCTCTTCACCAAACCAAATCCAGTATGATTACACCCAAATTAATGATGTCTAATGGCACAAATACGAGGAAGGGGAAAATCCAAAAGACGTTTCATAAAAGCAATCAACAAAGACAACTTAGAAGTAAAACTGAAAAGGCTTACTAAAGAAGTAAAAACACATCAGCTCTAAGAATATAATTTTCTTTTCAAATAAGCATCAGAAAAGATTATTAAAATGTTTACGCTTATTTTCCAAATAAATTTGTTAACTTCAATGCAAGTCTTATGAAGTAGACCACATTCAAACTAACCTTCAAATTCAGAATGTGATCCATTAATACAAAACATCTTGGCTGCTTCAAAGTAAGATCTACCGGTCCTCCTCTTTGCTGAGGATCCCAATTCAGCATCAACTGAAGCCAGTTTTCCATGGGTTCTACTATTAAACTAGAAAGCATACAAAAATAGGGTGAAAATCATTATGTTCCAGTTTTCTTGTAGTATTGTGAAAAAAGGTAATTTTATAGGTTGCCCCTGTCCTTTCTCATTACTCATCTGTATCATTTTGTATCTCACTTTCAAGTAATTCATGAAATGACAGGGGGCGTTTTCCCATAAAAAACAACCCAAAACCTACATACGTAAGTACTGGCAATTTCAACAGGTGAGTCTAGTTCCATTCTCCAAGGAACCCATTTACTTCAGTATCCCAAGAATCTTCTTATAGCAGGAGTTCTTGTTTCCACTACACCTGTACTGTCCAATATGGTAGCCTCTAGTCACAGTGGCTATTTGCATTTACACTTACATTAATTAAAATTAAATATAATTTAAAATTGAGTTCTTCTGTCACACTACAACCTTTCAAGTGCTCAATAGTCTTATGGGGGCATCACAAATATAAAACTTTTTCAATATCACAGAAAGTTTTACTGCACAATACTACCTGAAACAGACAACAACTCTACTGTTCTTTTATAACCCTAAAGAAACTGAGGTGAACTTCCTCAACTAAAATATACTTACCTACAAAGGCTATTTGGTTGAGGTAAATGGCTACTAAACCGAACTTCTCCTGTCATCTCTTCACATGCAAATATACACTTTGGATCCTTCTTCTTAATCTTCTCATGCCTATAAAACAAGTTACCTCAGTTGACAACTGATTCTCACAAACACTCAAAGATTTTTTGTCATTTAATTTTACTCAATTATGTAATTAAAAGGCAATTACACCATATGAAGGGGGATGGAAGAAACAAAAGCAGGTAACTGAAAATTTCCATTCCCATCAAACACACCAAAGTTCTCTTCCATTTCTTACCAGGTAAATGGCTGCAGATGATGCAAAAAAGGCCTATATCCAGCAATACATTCAAATACCATGGTCCCAAAGCTCCAATAATCAACAGTGGCTGTGTAAGGCTTATTCTCAAAGAGTTCTGGGGCCTTAAAAAGAAAAAAAAAAAATGCTTTACATGTCAATCCTATGAGAAAAGCTACTTTATCTTTGAACTACTATATTCATGACCTTCAGAAATAAGAATACGAATTCTATACACTTAAATTCAAAGGAACAATCCATGTCTCACCAGATATTGCAGTGTTCCCACAAAAGATGTACACAGACTTCCTTGATCAACATCTTTGGCATACCCCAGATCAATTATTTTATGCATAATCTACAAAACAAAAAGTATTAAATGATTGAGAAATCTGAAAGGGAAAGGCAACAATGTCCTTATAAGGCTCTAGAGAGGGTAGCAGGGAAGGGCTTGGGCTCTGGAATATCACAATCGTATTTCAAGCCTGAGCTCCACTGCTTATGTGACCTTGGTCAAGTTACTTAACTTCTCTCAGTTTCCTAAATAATGGTATTACTAACAATTCTTCAGAGAATTATTATTAGGATTCAATGAAATAAAGAAAGAAAAGAATCTAACACAGTATCTGATACATGGTAAAAAATGTTTAAAAATTAAGTAAAGGCTATTAATTTTTATTTTGGTATATTCAGAATAAGCTTGATCCATTAACCAGAAGGGAAAGGTAAGGATGATTCCAAACTTGAAAAAGCATCATACCACTGAGTGAGTCTAACTTGAAGAATATCCTGAAGTCTCTGGATACAAAAAAAGCAGCAATAGTTGGTGCCAAACATACATGAAAGCCTCCTAAGAAAAGAGGCACCATCAAGGTTTCATCACCTCCAATTGACCACCATCATCACTAACTAAAGACCACACAATCCAATTCCAGGTTCAGACTCGGCTTTACATCTTTATTGGACTGGAACCTGAGTGCTAGTCACAAGAAAACTGTTTCAATTATTCTGATAAATACAAGTATTACAGGAGTCAATGCATAATTTCTGGTTGTTCTAAAGTGGTTGTTCTAAAGATGACTCATTTAAGAATCTGAGAAAGCAAGGTTTTGAATTTTACTTGAATATAGAATATAGGACTTTTGGGGAGGAGAATGAGTTTGTTCTTTCTTAAATAAGAAACATAGTTAAGTAAACATACTTAACTAAATCCAGGATGTGTGCGTGTATTGGATGTGCTTTGTAAGGGATTAACAAATTATTTTTATTTACTGCCTATTATCTCTACTAAATACTGTATTAGAAAACAGAAATGAGCAAGACAGGCACAGTTCCTTCTCTAATGGAGCCACTATGTTAGCAAAAGAGACAAACAACTAAACACAAAACCACAGTTCAATGTAATGAGGATAGAAAAAGTATAAAATGCTATGGAAAGACACCAGACTTCAAAGACTAATTACACCAGGGAAACTGTGTTCAATTGGCATGTAACATTTCCTCAGGTTTCACCTACCTTTCCACCAACATCCTGAAGAACTATGTTTTCAGGTTTTAGATCACGATGTATAATTTTGTTTTCATGCAAATATCGGATCCCAGACCCTAAATAAAGTTTAAAATGTATTTTGAGGTAACAGAAATACTGAATTAAAAATAAATTCGTCTCACATTTTGTACAAATCTACTCTGACATTCAAGCTTTTTTTTCTAAGTTTTTTTATTTAAGTAATCTCTACACCCAACGTGGGGCTTGAACTCACAACCCTGAAATCAAGCATCGCATGCTCCTCTGACTGAGCCAGTTGGGCACCCCTCTGATTCTCACATTTATACAGATGATTAATGATATTATACCACTTAAGATTCTCTCCACAGAAAATCCAGTTAACATGAAAAAAGTGCGGCAGAATTATATAACTCCCCAGTTTTCCCTCCCATCAAAATCATCTTCTTCAACTAGACTTGACCTGCATGACCTAGGAAAAGAAATCAAATATACAGGGAAATCAAAATATATAGGAAAACATATTCTTGGCTTCTGACCTTCTTCCAAGGGCCTGAGTGCAGGTAATTTTAGGGATTTTTCAGGAATAATTCTTATTAAAAAGAGATTTCATCCTAAGAGTTGACTTGAGGACCAGTAACCATGAGATGCAATGCCACTGGTAAATAAAATTACTATGTTAGGCAGAGAGGGATGAAGGGAGAATAAAATTGAATAAGGTCCTTTCACACCATTTTTTGTCAGCAATTGGAACATCTCTTAGTCAAAAATGGACTCCCAGCAAAAAAACAAAAATAAC
Organism: Ursus americanus; assembly: GCF_024610735.1. Lineage (NCBI taxonomy): Eukaryota > Metazoa > Chordata > Mammalia > Carnivora > Ursidae > Ursus > Ursus americanus. Next base: position 27,757,231 of record NC_142132.1, on the reverse strand, counting down.
AAAATATCCTAGTTTTAGCATCAAGAGCAAATTTTTGTGATAATTTTTCTGATAATTTCTTATAGATGGTAAAAGTGTATGCTTTGTATAGTACATCAAAAATTCTCCTAAATTCCCAAGCAGTATATAGATCCTTTTATAAACCAAAGGGGCATTACGTTATGATGGTATTTTCAAACTGATTACATACCTATATCACTCAGTAAAGAAAGTATCTGGCTTTCTTTAAGTCCACAGCAATTTTCTGGTTTGTTGAGTAACTGAAGAAAAAAAAAATGTATACTGCCAATACTGCTGGGCAGTAGTAGTAACACATTAATCACTGATACACTAAGAGAATATTCAAATAAGAAAATAAGTCACAATTAAGAAAATGTAAGAAGGGAAAAATTACCAAAACCATACTGAGGACAAATTAATTTCATGACAAAACTTACACAAGTAAAGATAAAGGAAGAAAGTATGTGAAACTGAAAAAGGTTGAAAAAACCTCACATATTTAAAAATAGCCATACGGTGTATTTAAAAGGAGATGAGAAAGATTTGCAAAAGAAAAAAAAAAAAATAACCTCTTTTTTTTTTTTCAAACACAACTTCTTTATAAACACCTTAGATAGACATTGATATTTTGGTCTAACACAATAAATCCACTCCCATCCTGCAAACACCACCACCTACAAAAAACTGTGTGTTCTCAATCAGGGGTTAGTAAATGTTCCCAGTAAAGGGCCATACAGTAAAAACTTTAGGCTTTGCAGGGCACAAGTCTCTGTCACAACTACTCAATTCTAATGTTGTAGTAAAAAAGCAGCCACAAAAACAGGTAACAGGCCATAGGTTACTGACTTTTATTCTAGATTATCTTATTAAACATGATTCAAACATTGCTAAGGTTCATGATTTACTATCTCATCATCTCAAAACATCCACACTACCTTCCGGAGATCTCCTCCAGAACAGTATTCCATTGCTAGAAGAGGCACATCATTAATTAAAAAATTCAATTCCTCAGGTACATCACGGGCCTTTACAACATTGGCGTGGTTCAACCTAACAAGAGGGGGAAAACATAATCAAAATTTTTTTTCCAATGAAAAGAGATTGGGTTTGAAATGGTAATTAACTGGGGGGCAGTGGAAGAAAGGCTGGCATTATTGATAATATTCTAATTTCTCATTTGTATAATGAAGAATTAATAATTTTCAAAAATAAAATAGAGCTAGGGGTACCTGGATGGCTCGGTCAGTTAAGTGCATGACTCTAGATTTTGGCTCAGGTCATGATCTCAGGGTTGTAGGATCAAGCCCTGCATCGGGCTCAGTGGAGAGTTGGCTCGGGATTCTCTCTCTCCCTCTCCCTCTGCCCACCCCCTCTAAAATAAACAAATAAATCTTTAAAAATAAATAAAATACAGATAAAAATACTATCACAATCACTACTATTACATTTCTATGTGCCAAACAGTACCCGCTTTACATACTTTAATTCATTTACTTGTCACAATAATCCTATTGTAGGTAGATTTATTAATAGTCTCATCACACAGGAGAAAACTGAAGCACAAATTGATTAAGTAATATAGGATCACACAGCAAGGAGGTGGTCAAGTAAGGATTCAAATCTGGCAGTCTGGTTCCAAAGCCTATATCACACTAGTTCTCCCACAATCACTTAAAATGTCACCCATAGGTAATATATTAAAATTTTGGCATATTTCCTTCTAGCTTCAATCTGTACATAAATACATTTTTAAATAAATGTTAAGTCTCACTATATATTGTTTTCTAACATCTTTTTTTTTTTAACTTAATATATCATCCCAGCCATCATCATCACCATCAAGCCTGTGGATCTCAAAACTGGAATAGATTACCAGGTCCTAGAGACCTAAGGAAACAGACTCTCCATGTGTAGGTCCTGAGCATTTATACTGCTAACCAGGTTTCCTGGTGATTCTGCCACATAGCCAAGTTTGAGTACTTTAATAGTGAATTGAGCAAAGACACTGGAATCAGAAAGTACTTATTTCAAATTCAGACTCTATTAGCTACCAGTTGTAGGACTCTATGAGCTTCAACTTCCTCATCTTGAAATAGGGATAATACCTAAAAACAGGGTAGCTGTGACAAGTAGGATTATTTGTAAAGCACTTAGCACACTACTTGTGCAGGTTTTAATATATGCCCACTTCTTCCTTTAAGAGCTTAATTATTCTCCTCCCCTTAAGTGTAGGCTGTACTTAGTGACTCATTTCTAACAAATAGAATGTGGTAGAAAAGATATTACATCCGAGGAAAGATCATAAAAGATATGTCAGCTTTCACTTTGCTCTCTCTCCTCAGATCACTCACTTTGAGGAAAACTAGCTGCCATGTCATGAAAATATCCAAGCTTCCCTCTGCAGAGGCCCGTATGATGAGCAACTGATACCTCTAGCCAAAAGCCATATAAATGAGCTTGGAAGTGGATACTCCAGCCCCATTCAAGTCTTTGGATGACTGTAGCTCCACTCAACATTTTGGGGTGTTTCAGGAGGAATCTCCTGAGTCAGAATCACTAAACAAAGTCACTCCCAAATTCCTAAACCACAGAAACTGTGAGATACTAAATGTTTGTTGGTTTGTTTTTTTTTTTTAATTTAAGTAATCTCTATACCCAACGTGGGGCTTGAACTCACGACCCCGAGATCAAGAGTCACATTCTCTTCTGACTGAACCAGCCAGATGCTCCCAAATGGTTGTTTTGAGTGACTGAGTTTTGGGGAAAGCTTGTACGAAGCAATAGATACACTATTCAACAAAAGTAGGTAAGAGTAAAGAAATGAGAGTAGTGATTATATTTAACAAGAAAGTATAATGGATGAACATTGCCCAAAATCCAAAAGAAAAAGATTCTGCCCACAGAAAGCTAAGTCTGATAATACACAGCTGGCTTTTTAAAAAAGATTTTATTTATTTATTTGAGAGAAAGAGTGAGCACGAGTTGGGGGAGAGGGGCAGAGGAAGAAGCAGACTCTCCACTGAGGAGGGAGCCCAACTCAGGACTCCATCCCAGGGCCCTGAGATCATGACCTGAGCCAAAGGCAGCTGCTTAACTGACTGAGCCATCCAAGCACCCCCTTAGCTGATTTTTAAAACTAAACCTACTTAATCATAATGTGATGTTATTAGTTGAAACAGAACATATATTTGATAAGAAAGAAAAAAACACATTCCCCAAAAGATCCTGAGAACAGATTCCCACCCTCCTTCCCTATGATGACATCTGCCCGGGCTGCAGAGCTAGGGAAATATAAGTCATCAAATACACTTACTTCTTCATGATCTGGATTTCATGGCACCACCGTTCTCTGTTTTTGGTACTTAGTTCTAGGCGACATGACTTAATTGCTATTTTGACATCAAGTTCCTGCCAAGATAGAAAATCAACAGAGAAAAATTATTAGGTTCTTGTGCAGATTTACTTGCTATCAAAGAAATGCCAACCTAGGGAAACAAGACTCTGGCTTTACTAATTAAACAGATTTATCCACAGCTCTCTTGAGCCGATGCTTTTGCCAGGTAAACCACGAGACTATTAAAGCAATGCTTCAAAACTGACCTTCACCCCAGCCTCCATAATATGAAAAACCCACAACGAACATCATACCCAATGAGGAAAAACTGAGAGCTTTTCCCCAAGGTCAGGAACAAGACAAAGATGTCCACCCTCACTACTTTTATTCAACGTAGTACTGGAAGTCCTAGCCACAGCAATCAGACCACAAAAAGAAATAAAAAGCATCCAACTTAGTAAGGAAGAAGTAAAATTTTCACTATTTGCAAATGACATCCTATACAAAAAAACCCCTAAAGATTCCACAAAAAAAGGACCTTGAATAGCCAAAGCAATCTTTTTTTTTTTAATATTGATTTTTTATTATATTATGTTAGTCACCATACAGTACATCCCCGGTTTCCGATGTAAGGCTTGATGATTCATTAGTTGTGTATAACACCCAGTGCACCATGCAATACGTGCCCTCCTTACTACCCATCACCGGCCTATCCCATTCCCCCACCCCCCTCCCCTCTGTAGCCCTCAGTAGCCAAAGCAATCTTGAAAAAGAAAAATAAAACTGGAGATATCACGATTCTAGATGTCAAGTTATATTCAAAGCTGTAGTAATCAAAATAGTATGGTGGCACAAAAATAGACAAATAGATCAATAGAACAGAATGGAGAGCCCAGAAATAAGCCCCTAATTATATGCTCAATTAAACTATGACAAAGGAGGCAAGTATATGCAATGGGAAAAAGATAGTCTCTTCAACAAACAGTGTTGGGAAAACTGGATGGTTACATGCAAAAGAATAAAACTGGACCACTTGGGGCACCTGAGTGTCTCAGTTCTAAACGTCTGCCTTAGGCTCAGGGCGTGACCCCGGTGTTCCGGAATTGAGCCCCACATCAGGCTCCTCCGCTTGGAGCCTGCTTCTTCCTCTCCCACTCCCCCTGCTTGTGTTCCCTCTCTCACTGGCTCTCTCTCTCTCTGTCAAATAAATAAATAAATAAATAAATCTTTAAAAAAAAAAAAAAAAACTGGACCACTTTCTTACACCACACACAAAAACAAACTCAAAATGGTTTAAAGACGGGGGTGGGGGGGGGCAGAGTGCCTCAGTCAGTTAGGCATCCAGCTCTTGACTTTGCCTCAGGTGATGATCTCAGGATTGTGAGATCAAGCCCTGTGTTGGGCTCCAGACTGGGCATGAAGCCTGTTTAAGATTCTCTCTCTCCTTCTGTCCTCCCTCCACCCCCCATCCTGCTCGCACATGTGCGCACTCTAAATAAATAAATAAATAAATAAATAAATAAATAAATAAAAATAGGGTTCAAGACATAAATATGAGACCCAAAACCACAAAAATCCTAGAAGAGAACACATGCAGTAATTTCTCTGACATCAGCCATAGCAACGTTTTTCTAGATACGTCTTCTGAGGAAAGGGAAATAAAAGCAAAAATACACTATTGGGACTACATCAAAATAAAAAGCTTCTGCACAGCAAAGGGAACAATCAACAAAACTAAAAGGCAAGCCACTGAATGGGAGAAGATATTTGCAAATGACATATCTGGTAAAGGGTTAGTATCCAAAATATGAAAAACTGATACAATTCAACACCCAAAAAACAAATAATCCAACTACAAAATGGGAAGAAGACAGGAATAGACAGTTCCCCAAAGAAGATAAACAGATGGCCAACGGATACAAGAAAAGATACTCAACATCACTTATCAACAGGGAAATGCAAATCAAAACTACAATGAATATCATCTCACACCTATCAGAATGGCTAAAATAAAAAACACAAGAAACAACAAGTGTTGGTGAGGATGTAGACAAAAACCTTGTGCGCTGCTGGTGGAATGCGAACTGGTGCAGCCACTGTGAAAAACAGTATAGAGGCACCTTGAAAAGTTAAAAAGATAATTACCCTATGATGAAGTAATTGCACTACTGGGTATTTACCCAAAAACTTAAAAAACACTAATTCAAAGGGATACAGGTACCCCCATGTTTACTGCAGCATTATTTACAATAGCCAAATTATGGAAGCAGCCCAAGTGTGAATGGATAAAGAAGATGTAGTATAAAATGGAATATTATTCAGCCATAAAAAGGAATGAAATCTTGCCATTTACAATATGGATGTAGCTAGAGGATATAATGCTAAATGAAATAAGTCAGAGAAAGACAAATACCACATCATTTCACTCATATGTGGAATTTAAGAAACAAAACAAGCAAAGAAAGAGACAGACAACCAAGAAACAGGCTCTTAATTACAGTGAACAAACTGATAGTTACCAAAAGGGGAGGTAGGTGGGGGATGGGTGAAATAGGTGATGGGGATTAAAGAATACACTTATAATAATGAGCACTGAGTAATGTACAAAATTGTTGAATCACTATATTGTACATCTGAAACTAATGTAACACAGTATGTTTACTGGAATTAAAATAAAAAACAATAAAAAAAGAAAAAAGGAGGGAAAAAAATCTTGACAGGTCAAATGCCCAAGAAAATCAGACAGACACATTTTCTTTTTCCTCTCAACGGAAAAAAAAAATAAAAAGACCTCTTGTACTAACATATTTAGAGCTGAGGATCTTAATAATAATTAAAGGAACACTTCTTTATAAAATGAACCAAATCTCTTTTACTTTTTTTAGTGATTTAAGAAAAAGTCACACCTGTCACCCAAGTTCTTAGGAACTAACAATTTTTGTTTAGAAATACTCAGAAAAGATACAAGTTATGAAAAGTGAGACTCTGAGGTTCTGAGTTGGCTTGAGAAGAAACAATCAATCAATCAAACCTCAAATACATCAAAGCACACAAGGAAAAAGTCACTGAGGCTGATCCCATTACAGGTCTCTTCAGAACACTGTCTCCTACACACAACCAGAAAAATACAAAAGACCTGTCTCCCCAACAAACCCCTTTTTGAGCTTAATCAAGACAGCTAACAAGGGCCCCAGCCTTCAGCATAACTAGAATGAAGATGATAATTCAGGGCTACCTGGCCTCAGCAGCAAAGAAATAGTTTCAATATAACCAAGCCTAACAAAAAAAAAAAAAACCTCCAAAATTTGTTCCTAATCTCTACATTTCAAATGACATTTAAAAAATCCTAACAATGGCTATATTTCTATTTCCATATCTATAAAATGAACTTAATAGCTCTTGCCTATGACTAGTAATTTAGCCAATTCTGACTGAAATTAAACCCAACATGATGCACATTACAGGAAATATCCAGACCTCATCACATTCTGGCAACAGTAATAATGTAGCCCAGGAACAGGGACCAAACAGGAAGAAAAAAAAAAAACACAGAATATAGATGAGGAAGCAAGACATTAACTTGTATGGGATATTCTAAATGGGGGCAGAGGGATGGTGAAGGGAGATAAGACAGGTCATGTACAGAGAAAGAAGAAAGGAATTAGGACACACTACAATCTAGCTTAAATACAGTCCTCGCTCCCTTCAACCTTTCTTCTGTTTTCAGCAGGTACCTGGCTGTAGCTAGGCCCCATGTAATCTTTTACCACCACGGAAACAATTTAGTATAACCATGAACATTAAGCCCTAACACATGGGAATATTTCGGAGACAGATAGTGGCAATTGTTGCACAACAATGTGAATGTACTTAATGCCACAGAACTGTACACTTAAAAATGGTAAATGTTATCTATTTCACCACAATAAAAAAATTGGAAAATACAAAGTTAAAGTAGTTTCTTTACTAAAGTACTTCTCAGAGCTTTTAATATGCCAATGTGGATTATGACTCTCCAAGTGAAACAATATTATATACATCATTCACCCAATGTTATTTGACCACAATACCCTTTTTCAAAGCATTTCACCAGATTAATTTTCCCAAACACACTTTGAGAAGTGATACCCTATTCCCTAGGAAGAATTCTTTGGTTATTTTTGCAAGCTTCTATACTACTTTATAAATACCTTTTTTATATAGGTTACCACATTGTACTTAAAGTGTTTCTGTGTCTGCCTCTCCCACTAGACTTGAAATCTCCTTGAGGGCAGAAAATACTTTTTTTTGTTGACTTGGGTACCATCAGCACCCAGAATAATAATCAAATAAATAAACCATCTCACATCCTTTTCTCTTCCTCACTGTGATTTAAGAGATGTAGATAAAATACTGGGGCATGGCTTCCACCAAAACACAAAGATCTTGAAATCTATTAAGGGCAAATCTGAAGTCAGGCTTAAAAAAGTAATGATGCTATTTCTAAGTCTTAGGACAGAGTATTTCTTCTGTTTTCACTACAGGCTCAGTTGTCAAATGTCCCAATTTGGGGAAGAGCCAGTCTAGACACCTGGAAAGTTCCTGAGAGATTTCTAGGATTCTACAGGAACCCAAATCTCTTCCATTTAAAAATTAAGAGACAGAAAGTAGAAGGGTGATTGCGGAGATGGGGAGGGGGAGGTTTGGGCATGGGGATAATGGGGAGTTACCAGGAGTTATCATTTAATGATTACAGAGTTTCAGTTTGGTAAGATGAAAAAGTTCTGGAAATAGATGGTGGTAATGGTTGCACACCAATGTAAATGTACTTAATGCCACTGTACACTTAAAAATGGTTAAAATGGTACACTTTACATTATATATACTTTACTACAATTTTTTTTAAAAAGTGATGTGTTGATCTATCCCCAGTCAGGGACCAAGAAAAGCAGTCACAAAAGCATGCTAACAAGCATATTTTTTTTTTCTCTTATGACCAGACTGATGGGCAGGCTTGGAAAACAAGGCCACAGGCAACATTCCATTGAAGTAGTTGGCTCCCTCTTTTCTCTTTGAGTGCCTTACGTCCTCTCTGATTGTGAGAATATTAAATTTACTACTTGTCTAGCTGTCAAAGCACTAAATGCCTTAGTTCCTCACCTCCCGTTCTCCCTCTCTCCAAGATATCCTTCTATGCTGTATTTAGAAAGCTGCTTCACAAAATTTCCTGTTCCATCAGTGACATTTGTCATTGTGACTGCCACAGAAACATGCCTATTCCTCCCAGGTATAGTCCCATGTCCCCCACGTCCCACCCTATATTATGGACTCTCTACCCATATTAAGACAGCAAATCTTGAATTCATTTCTCCATTCACAGGCCAATTGCAAGCATTTTAATAATATTGTAATTGCTCATCTTGCCCCATGTTTTTCACTCAGATTTATCATTTACAAAACAATCTTCCAAAGATACCACTTTGATCTTGACATTTCCTTTTTTTAAGGTCAATTAATAATGGTAAAGATGATGACAATAGCAACAATACAGCAGCAGCAGGAGCTAACAAATGAGGGCTTTACATTGTACTGTACTTAGCCTTACACATATTATCTTATTTAACTCTCAAACAGACCCATGATGTATATAATTATTTTAACTATTTTACAGATGACAAAACAAAGGCTGTACTGCAAGGATTATTAGTCAAGGGTCTATATCTCTAAAAGGTTTGTGAATGTCCTTCAGGAGCACATGACCCCCTCAAATCGCAATGCATAAGGTGGCGGGGATGTGCAACTGCATTTTGCTGGGGAAAGGGTTCATAGCTTTTATTGGTATATTGAAAAATCATAGCTCAAACATGATTATTAACTGCTGCTAAATGGTTAAACATTTTCAATTAAATTAAAGCAAAATTCCTGAGTCTGAAGGTAGCTGTCTTTACCGACTAGGGCACCTCACGCCCAATCTACTTCTTTTCCTTAGGAAGCCATGATCATTTCACCAGCTGATCCTCACACTGTTCCCTACCCAGAACGCATCTCCAGATCTGAAGCCTACCCATGCTTCCAAAAGCTTACCTGTGGACCCATGAAACCTTCCTTGTCTATTCCAGTCCCTACTGATACCACATAGCCTCCAAGCACACACATGAACAGACACATTCCCACAGACAACCCCCTTCTTCAGTCCCATTTTCTCACCCATTCATGCTGGCAATACACTCTAATGTGCATCTGCCTCGCACATCCCGACACTCTCTACATTCGGAGACACAGACGCAGTGTCACACTCAGTAAACAGTTTGTCACATCTTGACATTCATACCAGAAGTTCCCCCTAAGAGCTCTATCTCACACACACTGACCCAGGACCTCAGATACAACCTCGGACTCAGTCACCAGACTCACAAGCACAGGATCACACATTCACTCAGTCACACAGGCTCACCGGCCCACAGTACTGCCCAAAGTCTCACTGACGATCTCTCACGTACTGACAGTCGCTGTGTTCCACAGACGCTCTGACAAACACCCACCGCCGCTCCCTCTCGCGCCCCACCTCACCCGATGCTGGTACAGGCAGACATTCCCAAAGCCGCCGGTGCCCAGCCGCTCCCGCATCTCCCACGGCCCGCCCGCGCCCGGCCGCAGCCCCGGGGGCCGCTCCATGGGGCGGGAGGGCAGGCGGCCTCAGGTTCCGCCACTGTTCCCAGGCCGGTTCCGGGCCGCCGAGGCTCGCGCGTCTTTCCTCTCGCGAGATGTAGGCGTCACTTCCGGTAATTGCCGCTGGAAAAGCCGTTCCCCAGCTTTTCCCGGGGGCACGCAGAAGCCTAAACAGCGAAAGGATTGGGAAGAGTGGAATTCGCCTTCCGTTCTCTAAGTCCCTTGGGCATTTTCCTGCCTGAGAGAACCCACATGTTTTCCCAGGCTTCAAAACTATAAGCTCTCCATTCCTTTCAAGTCATCGTCTCCACCCTGTCTACATTTCATCTTTCTTAAGACCTCTGCCATCTATCCTCCAACTCCACCACCCGCTGAACTGGCACTGGCAAAAGCCACCAATGATTCAAATATCGCGGAATCGAAGAACTGGAAAGACTCCTGCGCTACCAGGTCTACTGATGCATTAAATTTTGCAGTCTTTTTTTTTTTTTAATGATTAATCATCTTCCATAAAGTCAGGCTCAGCTCTTTTGCTTGACTTCTTGTACACCTGTTCCAGGATCTCCCCTGTAATCACAACAGACTCAAGGATGTGACGCTGTTGCGAAGTAAAGAATATTCCCCCTGATTTCGGGAGCTTTCCCCTAAATGCCTCGTGGAGCTTGCAGTCCGGTGGTCTTCCATTTGTAGGTTTGCCAGTGCAGTAGTTCCTCATTGCGGGGATTGTTTCTGATGCCTGATGCAGGGCTGCAGAGGAAGCTTCAGGAATGCTGTCGGTGCAACAAGAAGGGCTTCCGAGTGGCGGATAGCTTTAGCATGGAAGAACGAGCTTCCATTTTCACTTTGAGTTGGTCATATGCCTCAGCCTCACAGAACCTGGGGATCTAGTCGGTCACTCTGGGTATAAAAATCCCTGAGGCATCCAATTCTCTGAAGAAATGTATCAGTTGCATTAAGTGGTCATTTGAACCCCCTTTGAGATCATGTGTGCTTGGACCATCGTTTGCACAGCCCCACCTGTGGTATCTAAATAGTTAAATTCCAACTAACACTTTGTGCCCCACACACAGATGGAATATGCTGAGATGCCTAAAGGTGGATACAGCATGTGCACTACAGCAGTGTTGCTGGCTGCTCTGAAAGCATTGAATTAACTTCTGGCAGAGCACATGCGTCTATTGATTTGGAATCCCTGAATGGTGCAACCAGAATGTTGAGCACTGCATGTACAAGCCATGTCATGGTGTTGGGCCTCAGTAATGTGTGGTAGCAGATTCTGGATTTCCACATGTGCTTAGTTGCGATGGAGCTGGAGTTGGAGGTGATGGCAAATGATACCTCCCAAACACATCTGAGAGTTGGACAGACTGCACAGATGATTGTGGTACTGACTGCCCCTAACAGTATAAAGCCTTTAGTCTGCTAGGTGTACTGCATAGCTAGCACCGGAGTGTGTCTGAGCTCCACGGGGAGGGGGTGGGGCAAATTCTTGTAATACTCACTTGGAAGAGCTAGGGAGGGATGCTGAGGACCTGAGGGTACTGATGAGTGAGCTGACCCTAAAGTGGCCATCTTTGCAGGAACCAGGTTGTTTCCCATAGTTCACTCTTTGAACATCCCCATTCTCAGATGCTGCATAGCTTGGTTTTAAATCCCAGGATGGTCAACCTCAGGTTTCATGATCTTCAAGTTTGAGAGTCTGTTTTCTTCATGTATAAAATGGAAGCAATAATACCTCAGACATTTTGTGCCATTAAGTGTCCAATATAAAGGAACAATTACTTTTCTTTTGGCTTCCAATATACAGCATTCTCCTATGATCTCTCCCTCTCTCTTTTCCATGTACTTGTGGATCACTCTATTTCCAAGGACTCCTTAAATATTGATACTTCTTAGGCATTCATCTTCAGATTAGGACTGTATTCATCCTTATTTTCATGCATTCTCCTAACTTCAGCTATGGCCTATACCCTGATGATCCCCAAAGCGCTATCACCAACCCAGGTCTCCATGAGTTTAGAACTACCCAACAGCATACTACAACTATCCTAAGCAGAACTCCTCTTCCTTCTCTTAAAATCTGCCCCTTCTCTTCCCAATTAGACTGTAAACTCTGGGATAACTGGAACCATGTCGTGACATGGCCATACTCCTGGAGTCTAGAAAAACGCCTGGCACACAGGAGTTAAGTATTTGCTAAAGGGCTGAAAGAGCTCTTTTATATCAGTAAGATGAATGCTATAAAAGAAAAATGGCAAAGGCCTTCGGTCCCTTCTCCACCCTAGATTGTTCAGGGAGAAGCCACCTGTGAGATCCTGGAGTAACAGCTGGGTCCAAAGCTCTGGACCCTGTTACACATACACATACACACACACACACACACACAACTTCATTTAATGGTATAGGGAACATGAACATAAGGTACTTCCCAACCATGGAAAAGCATCTGGATTTTATTTGATGGTTTAATGTTTTTGAAAATGTTGATTAACATAAACTGTACTTGGAGCAGGATGACAGACATGCTTATTTTAACAGGAATTTCATCCTAGAAATATTTCCAAAAAAATACTCTATCTTAGGCCTCTTGCCGCAGGCAGGTTCCATGGGAATGCACAAAAAAGAGGCAGAGAAACAGTCCCCATGGGAGACTGTAGTTTCTTTAAAAAACAGGCTACTACTTCCTGTCAAGTTCATGAAGTGCCTTTCCCTTTGCTTAATCATCCAGAGTGAAGTCAAAGGGCTCAAAGTCTTTCCGGAAGCGGCGAGCCAGCATCTCCTCCTCTTCCTTGCTGACCTGACATTGCCTCCAGTCAGACTTGTCAGGAATATTAAGGATGGCTTCACTGGCCAGTACCTCCCTGCAGAAAAAAGTAAAAATGGACAGTATCAGCCTGAAGCCCCCTCTTCTATTTCTCTCCAGCTAGAGAGCTCTCCTCAGCATCACCCGAAGAAGGTTTGCAAATTCTTCTGACTTTGTTCATACCATTTTCTCTTGCCCAGAGCGTCATCTCTGCCATTCTATCAAAATCATATTCAAGTTAAGTGACCAGCTCAGGTCCTACCTCTTTCCTAAACCTTCAAACCCTATTTATTTTTATTTCTCTCTTGAACAACTGGAACTACTGGTACTTATAGAACCAACACTGACACAGTACAAAGACGGTGGGCCCTGGTGTTAGAAAGATCAGAGGCTTGGCGTGCCTGGGTGGCTCAGTCGGTTAAGCATCCAACTCTTGGTTTTGGTTCAGGTCATGATCTCAGGGTTGTGAGACTGAGCCCTGGTCAGGCTCCACGCTCAGTGGGGAGTCTGCCTGACATTCTCTCTCCCTCTCCCTCTGCCCCTCCCCCTGCCCACACACCTGCGTGCTCTCTCTCTCTAAAATGAATAAATAAAACCTTTAAAAATGAAAGATCAGAAGCTTAATTCCATCCCTAGTTCAACACTTGTTGTCTCTGACTTGAATATTACTTCATCGCTGAGTCTTGATTTCCTCACCTATGAAATGCAGTAAGGGTTTTGTGAGGTATGGAGATAACACAATCCAAGCACCAAACCAGCTATGAATACTATGAATACAGCTTGCCTTAAACTCTAGTTTTGTCATCCCAATTAGACCAGGACTTTGCTGAGGGCCCGGTGCAGATCAGGCCGAGCATCACACACCACTGACTTTCTGCATCTCCTAGAGGACTCAGGCCTACACAGGCACAACAGCACAGGCTCAATGTCAACAAAGTAACTTATTTTGGTTCTCAGCACTAAAAAATACATACTGACACACAGGCTCACATACAGGCTACCTTCTAATTGTCACTGCTTTGCATTTTTATTTATTTTTACACTCATTTTGATATATTAGAAATAACTCTACTTGGGACACCTGGCTGGCTCAGTCGGTAGACTATACAACTCTTGATCTGGGGGTTGTGAGCTTGAGCCCCACGTTGGGTGTAGAGATTACTTAAAAAAAATAAAATCTTTTTTTTTTTTTTAAGAAGAACTCTATTTGTGCATCTATATGGTTCATTTTCCACTTTGAACTACAATAAATAGAAGAGTTGAAAACAAATCACATGAGTTTTCTAAAAGTCACAGGATCTGAGCTCAAGTTCTACCTCCCTGGGCAAGCCTTGAGTCTATTTCTTCATCTATAAAACCAAAACGGAACCACCTTTCTTATACAGTGGGGGAAAAATATCTTTCCAAGTATTCTGTTAACTATAAAATGCTATGTAACTGTATATTAGTATTTTGAAAAACAGTCAACGTTGAAAATACAACAGACTATTATGAGCACAAAACCATTCAGAGAACCTCTCCTGTGGGCTCATGTGTCTCTGTGTGGGTCTACAATTGTGTGCCTAAGTCATCAGTGTCCACATCTGCATCTGGAACCATGGGCTAAGGCAACAACAAAAAGACGATAATGTCAGATGTTTGAAGTCCCTAATCACACCTATTCTCACTTATCAATTATGTTTTTGAAAATGCTGACAACCGTATTTCCTGGACTTATCCAATGGTAGCAATCTCTTGGAGGTTTCCCAAATTAGTCCAAGAAGGGTTCAAAGTTGACTCAAAGCTCAGTTCTAACCAGGAAAAAAACAACAACTGCAAATTAGACACCAGCATTAGATAATCTGTTCCGCACATCTTCTACTGCCCTCCCTCCATACTCTATTTCTTCTTGCCAGCAACTTCCTATCTTCAGTCTGACCAGCTGATAACACTCCCTATATAGTTTTACAATCATGTTCTGTCTGATATGAGGAGCATAAACGAAGCCTCATCTAGGCCTAAGGACACTACACAATGAGGTTATTACAATATACCTGGGTCTGAACCTACCGTGTGTGCTCATGGACAAGCTATCTAACCCCTCTAGAGCCATGCCGTCCACTAACAGGAGCCACTAGCCAGATCTAGCTATTTAAATTTTAATCCTAGGGGCGCCTGGGTGGCTCAGTCGGTTAAGCATCTGCCTTCAGCTCAGGTCATGATCCCGGGGTCCTGGGACTGAGTCCCGCATCGGGCTCCTTGCTCAGCGGGAGCCTGCTTCTACCTCTGCATGCTGCTCCCCCTGCTTGTGCTCTCTCTCTTGATCTAATAAATAAATAAAATAAATAAATTTTAATCCTAATTAAAATGAAATTAAAAATTTAGTTTCTCAGTCATATTAGCCACATTTCAAGAGCTCAGGAGCCACATGTGGCTAGTGATTACTGTATAGGACAATGCAGATTTATAGAACATTTCCAACACCATGGCAAGTTCTACCGGGCACGGCTCTGGAGCCTCACTTACCACTTCGGTAAACTGGGATGACAGTACCTATCTTACAGAATTGGGAAGCTTAAACGAAGCGATGCATGTAAAGCTCTTGGCACAGTGCCTGGCACAGAGCATATGCTCAATGAATGGTAGCACTTCACTCCTTTGGGATAGAAGGCCCACACCCTAATATTTGCTCTCTAAATCTCTCTCTCAGGCTCAATGTCAACCTTTTCTTGAAGCCTTCCACAAAGCAGAAATAAGTTCTCCCTTTTCTGAATTTCTGAAGTCCACTATTCCTCCAAACTTTTTTATGGTACTTTTCACATTCTGCATTACATTACTGTCACATTTGCAAATATCTGACTTGCCCTAGACTATAGGTTCCTTGGGGCAAAGACTGTTTCCTACTTGGCTTTTTATTCAATTGTCTATGCAGCTCACTAATCTGTTCAGAGTAGTCCTAGTAAAAATACATTTAAAATAAGAAAAATATACAAACCTTCCAAACTGTAAAGGAAAATTCTTTTTAATTCTATGGAAAAGCTTCTCTCCCGTGTCAAGTTCAACATAAAAATATGCTGCTCCTGGCTGTGTAATCTAAAGCAAACAGAGTTGTATGAGGACATATCATAAT
Organism: Ursus americanus; assembly: GCF_024610735.1. Classification (NCBI taxonomy): domain Eukaryota; kingdom Metazoa; phylum Chordata; class Mammalia; order Carnivora; family Ursidae; genus Ursus; species Ursus americanus. The sequence continues at coordinate 27,741,337 of NC_142132.1, read as the reverse complement.
GCTTTAAAAATCTAAAACCTAGCTCATCTCATCTCTTATAAACTTTTATTTGGCAAAGAATTCAGTCTAGAAGCACAAGAAAAAGAATGTGAGCAGTACAGATCCCAAGCCAGTTAATGGAATACAGTTTAAAAAACCAAACTACCAGATATTACAAAGACCCTCCCAGTGGCACCCATCCTAGGACATTTCTCATTTTTTGCTCTTCCCAGGAATGCACTGCGGCATTGCTGTCATGTCATCCTCATCTCCAGTCCAATCAGTAACCCCATGCTCTAGAGGTCCAAACTGTCCACCTGCCTATTCAACATTTTTGGGATGCCTTGATATGACCTCAGGCTCCACACGTCAGAAACCACATTTTACTTCCCATCCTTTACTTTACATCCTTCCCCTCCTGTTTCACCTGCTTGATGTCAGAGTGCTCTGGGATTTCCAGCAGCTCCATCTGCTGCTGCTCTGCCTGGGTGATGAAGGCATCTTTGATGTCATCTGTAGTGCAGCAGCTGAGTGGCACAGGAATGACCTGAGGGGTGGCGGCGGAGAGGCAGACAGATCAGAAATTCTTTGTACAGGTCCCCGAGAGGTCATGCCTCCTGCACAGTCCCTGAGAAGTAGCAAATCCATCACAGGGGTGGACAAATGCCCCTCAGCAGAGATTCTCCTCAGGCCAGCCAGGCTTGTGTCAGCCTGTCTGTAAGGACTTAAACTTACGAGACAGCTTGCCAAGTGTGGGAGCCGATGCCTGATGCAGGAAAGGCTAGAGACAGATCTCTCTGTCATCAAGCCCTTGCCGGCTCCTATGTAATATATGTGGCAGAGTCGGGCCCATTTGAAAATTTAACAAATGTGCCAAGAAAGAAAACCACCACAACTACAAACCAATTATCCCTAAACAACCCCCAAATTTCTGAGCTGACAGCTCCATCGAGGCTCTGAAACTACTTCTCACCTCTAAGACTTCACTCATGCTGGTGAAATTATACCCACTCACATAAATACCACTCTCTTCCACCTCTACCTATCAAGGCCCAAATCTTTCTTAAAACCTTCCTCAAGTACCCATTCCGTTTCTAAAGAAGGCCCTTACTAACTGTGCTGGCCCATTCCTACTGACCATGCACCTCCCTGTGAAATCTCTGGATTTATCACTGGAGACTCTTTAACCTTTTAAATGAACATTATTCAAACATTTATATGAAAATGTGTATTAAGTATTTGAAATATTAAAATTTTAAATATTTAATTTTAGATTGGACTTATATATTGAACTATCAATTGATGTTATTTAAATCCGTGTCAATCTCCAGGTCCCCACAGGGTCCTTCCAAGTTCCTGGGTGGAGACCACCTACCTGTAGCTGGAGGTGATGGCTCTTATAATTTCTCTCAAACAGAACACACCGTTTCCCCCGACTTTTAAAGAACCGCCTCAGTGTCACCTTATACTTCTCCACCTCTTCTACCACCTCTGCTGAAAGCTCCACCACTGACTGGTAGTGGCCAATGGGCAGGATGAGGACATGGTCATCAGATAAGCCTCCTTTGGCCAGGGCAAGGTAGCACTAAGGAGGAAGCACATGGAATCAAGACATCAATGCTGCATGCATGATTCTTCAGGGAGAAAAGCCTACACAAAGAGTGAGCATGAGGGAGTGGACGAGGTGCTCGAGAGGCTATGAGCAGAAATTCTCCGGCTTTAGAAAAGCTTCTTTTAGAGGTTATAACGAGAACCTGGTGAAGAATTAAATTAGATGCAACAAATTTCTATCCAACTATCAAATGAACTGGAAGCAAATGGATGGCATACCATCAGGCTTCTGGCTTCAGACACACCGAAGCTGAAGGAGACCGGAATAGCAAATAGTGGGTTCTTCCCTTCCAGGCTCCAAACTTGAACACCATTTTTCAGTTATTACTGCCTTCAGTCACAGAGAGATACCACTTGATTTCAAAATGACCACTTTCCCTATGACAACAACCAATCCCACACCCCACTCCTAAGTACACCCTCTGGACTCACAAAAAGGCATCGATGTCATGATTAGCATCCAGCGTCCCTACAGCCTTAAGCTGCTGCCTAACGTATACAAAATGAAAACAAACATAACCTAATGGGACAGAAGGAAACTCAGACACATCCAAAGTAGAAAACTACAGCTCCCAACAGTGGATGTCAGCAGCTAAGCAGAAACTAAAAATATTTCTGTCAAAACCCAAACATGCAAAACTGCGCTACACTCAGACACTCTTTGAAGGGAAAACACACTGAGTAGAGAAATGGCCAGTGAATATCACCATAGGCAAATGAAGGTACTAGAGCTTTAGAAAAAGCAATCCAATATTTCCTTTTAGTGTCGGGAGTTCAAAGCTAAGACTGAAGGAAGGAGTCATTTATCATTAACACTGAGACAACCCAACAGAATGACAGAAGAGGTACCCGAGACAAACTAAAGCATGGTCATCCTTGACTTACTGGGCATAGAGGCCAGAACACATCTACAAGCTTCATCTTCCAGATGACTGAAGTTCATCAAAACCTCATAAGCACTAAAATATTTTCCTAATTTTTACAGTAATGATTTTTGATTGTATGTTTTAAAAGATTACTTTTGAGGGGCGCCTGGGTGGCGCAGTCGTTAAGCGTCTGCCTTCGGCTCAGGGTGTGATCCCAGCGTTCTGAGATCGAGCCCCACATCAGACTCCTCCGCTGGGAGCCTGCTTCTTCCTCTCCCACTCCCCCTGCTTCTGTTCCCTCTCTCGCTGGCTGTCTCTATCTCTGTCGAATAAATAAATAAAATCTTTAAAAATAAATAAATAAATAAAAATAAAAGATTACTTTTGAAGCCTGAGTCTTCTTTTTTTTTTTTTTAAATGATTTTTTATTGAACCCTGAGTCTTCTAATCTTTTCTTTATGTCAAAGGGTCACTGCCATAAATGTCAGTTTATATTGTACTATGCAGTGAAGCTATTGAAGGTTTCTAGTTCAGGCTCAAGAGCACCCCTCACCCCCAGTGCAGTACCTCCCAGTTCTTGTGAACCGGTTCACACTTGTCCAATCTCCTCCTTCCTTTCAATTTCTCACCTTCTGTTCCATACTTGAATTATCTCTAAAAATGTATAAATAGACCTGAAAGAATGTTTCTCCCATAAGGAAAACGCATGAATTTTGCAACAATTATTTTGGACTCTCAGCAGCCTTTCCCTCCTTTTACCAGTTTGTGGCCATGGGCCATTAACATAGTTCTGTGTAGATCCCTTGGAGAAGGCATGGCAAAGACAGAGAAAGCCAAGACAAAAAAAGTAGTGAGAGGAGATCAAGAGGAATGGTTGCAGGGGCGCCTGGGTGGCACAGCGGTTAAACGTCTGCCTTCGGCTCAGGGCATGATCCCGGCGTTCTGGGATCGAGCCCCACATCAAGCTCCTCCGCTATGAGCCTGCTTCTTCCTCTCCCACTCCCCCTGCTTGTGTTCCCTCTCTCGCTGGCTGTCTCTATCTCTGTCAAATAAATAAATAAAATCTTTAAAAAAAAAAAAAAAAGAGGAATGGTTGCAGGAAAGGGATTCTAAACCTTCTGCCAGATGCCCAAAGGTCCCAGAGATTCCCAAGAGGTTTCTACCAGACAAAGGACAACGTAGGCAAGTGCAGACTTGAATACCAGATAGGCGCTAGGCTAAAATTTTCACGTGGCCTGCTACTTGGGGTGCTGGACCAGGCTACAAACAAGACTGGAGATATTTTTTGCCCCTGTAGCTTCAGGCCTAGATGAGAAGGAAACAGGTTTCCTTGATCATCCCCTAGTCTCAAACCCTGGGCTAGATAACCCTGGGCAATTAAAAGGTGAATGGAAAGGAAAGGTCACTTCTCCCTGAGGCCTAGAGCAGCCCTGAGCTAAGTCACCTGTTCCAAATCTGTCTTCCCTGTGTGCCATTTTGAACTACTGAAGCTTCCCAAACAGAAAGCAATCCAAAGCCTGCCTACCATACAAGCTGTGTGGGAGAGAAGAATGGCATAAACTAATCCAAAGACGAAAACAAGGTCTGAGAGAGATAATCCAAAAAGGGCATTCCCGTAAAACCAAAAAATGTTCAGGTTTGCTCTTCTTCCTACTGAAGAGTTCATCCATAGACTCCACAGCTCAATTAGGTCCCAGGCCTTGACCCGTAGTGCTCCCCCTAGAGATAGGAGTGTGCCAATAATCAAGACATAAAATTTAAATGTAGAAGACTGGAACTCTTCAGTCTGAAACTATAAAGGCAGAGAGGGATGTGACTTAAAAAGGATACAATGATGAAATTGAGACTCTGGTCAGTCTATAGGAGGCCACAATAAAGGGCCCTCAGATTGTGAGGATAAGTTGAGGAAATGCTCACCCTCAGATACCAAAATTAGAATAAACCAATGAAAAAGAGATGAAAGTTATCTATTTACAGAAGCACTACACACTGAGAAACGAGTCTATAAATATTTCCATCAAGAGCCACAGGAAACAGCCAATTCTAGTCACAGGTGACTAGGGTACAACTGTAACCCTGAAAATTAAGCTTTCTTCACTTTAAGTGAATGCAAAAGAAGGATAATGGTCTATATAGATGCCAGGAAAATGAGGGTCAAAGACCAGTATTATTCAATACCTAAACAAGTCCTGTCCAAGGAAAAGTATCTGGAGAAGTCTGAAATGGGACAACTTTACTGTGAGACACACACAATTCATCAGTTTTCCACAGCCTGAATAAAATCATCCCCAGGATCATCCAGTTCTTTGATTCAGTGCTTACCAAGCAACCTTTTAATTATTATCTTGGGTTCCCAGTTACCCACACTAAGACTGTCGATATGGGTATTCCTGTCCTGGGATGCATTACTAACCAAAACTGAGAATTTAACACTTCGGTCTTTTATGTAATTATTTAGTATGACTCTGTTCCCAGCACTAAATAATTATAGATAAAAATTAATAAATTCAGGTTTCTTAATTCGAAAATAGAAAAAAAGAATATCATCAGTTTTCACCCAATATGAGTATATAGGCAACAGAGGACTCCCTTTTTAGGACAAAGAAAATCCTTTCTTAAATAGTGAGTAATTAATGAAAGCAACTCATCACCGCTAGTATGTACGGACTAAAGAAGGTTAAGTAGTATATGAAGGCATCACCCCAGGCAATACACCAATTTGTCAGAGAGGGAGGAAGGGAGGGGGCAATCTTGTGAAATCGGCACAAGAAAACCACAGGAGAATTGCAATAATCAAAAACACAGACAATAACAAATGTGGGAAATGTGGGAAAATAGGAGCCCTCATACATTGCTAGTGGGGATATAAGATGGTACAGCCATAGGGCACCTGGGTGGCTCAGGTGGTTAAGCATGTGCCTTCGGCTCGGGTCCTGATCTCAGAGTCCTGGGATCGAGCCCTGCATCCGGCTTCTCCCTCTGCCTCTCGCCCCCTCTCATGCTTGCTCTCTCTCGCTTTCTCTCTCAAATAAATAATTAAAATCTTAAAAAAAAGATGGTACAGCCATTTTGGAAAATAGTTCGGCAGTTTCTTAAAAAATTAAATATAAATTTACCAGCAATTCCATTCCTAGTTATCTATCTGAAAGAAATGAAAACATATGTCTACACAAAGACATGCATGCAAATGTTCGTAGCAGCATTATTCCTAACAGCCACAGAGTGGAAACAACCCAAAAGCCCATCAACTGATAAATACACAGACTATATAAAAAGAACAATAAAAAGGAACGAAGTACCGATACACGCTACAACGTGGAGCAGCCTCGCGCGTATCATGCTGAATAAAAACAGCCGGACACAAAGACCACATACTGGATGACACCATTTATATGGAATGTGCAGAAAAGGCAAACCTATGGAGACAGGAGGTAGACTAGTGGTTGCCCGGGGCTGAGGATGGGATTGGGGAGTCACTGTAAATGGGCGTGAGTGAAGCACATGTTCCGAAACCGCGCTATGTGATGGTGGCACAACTTGGTAAGCTGACTACAAACCGGTGAATTGTACACTTTATTAAAGTGGGTAAATTTTATGAAATGTAAATTAAAACTTCAATAAGTTAATAAAAGACAAACAAATAAGGGTGTGCTTCTCTGTAAAAGGTCCATGGAAGTAACTCACATGTGTGCCGATGTTGACCACCAAATGCTTTTCCACTTCAGGGCTGGCAAGGCAAAACCAGCAGGGGCCTGGAGGCTGAGCTGCATATGGAAGAAAGCAGATGTGACTACTGTCCAAGCGCTCCAGCATATATCCGGTCACCCTACAGAACTCAGCCTTGTCAGATCTTCACATGTCGTGAAGATTGGTATACAGCACTGCCACAAAGGGCTGACCCTACTGTGCTTCTACTGTGTCCCCCACTCCCCATCACCATTATCATTGAAACTGACCCCTATGAGAAAAGCTCTGAATTTGCAACCAATTCACAGGTGGATAACCGCAAGTGGATGGCCACACACTGACTAAAGTAGCATCTAACTGGCAACAAGCTGCAATGGAAGAACACTGAACCGGATGTCGGGGTCTCAATTCTAGCCCCAGCTATGCCACTAGCCAGCCAGGTGACTGGGTAATAAGTTTACCCCACCAAGGTCTGCTTCTTCAACTTTGAAACAAGGGGGTGGAGAAAGTGGATTTCATGAAATAACCTTAAATTCCTTCCTTTTTACCAGTTTGATTATTCTATTATTTTATGAACCTCATTGGTTTTGTAGACTCTTTATCTCATATGTTTTACAGACACGAGGGAAAAAAGGAGTTTCTCCATAGTTCTTTCAGGAATAACCTCAGATACCCTCAAGATCAGGCCATCTCAGTATTATTTTATTTTTTGTCTTAACGACCCATTGTATAGTTTTCCTTTTCCCGAACAGGCTCGTTCAGCAATGCCATGTCCCACACAAGACCGGAAGTAAGTTATTGCTCACACAGGAGACCTCAGGAACCAAGGTACTTACGAGGTTTGCGAGGCTGCTTTGGGTGAGGAGAAGACTTGCTGTCTCTGCCTGTAGATGAACGCTTCCTTCCCTGCTTTTCATTTAAATCAAAGAAAAACTGACAGGCTGATTCTTCCTGGAATAGCCAAAGGCAGAAGAGAAAATGTAATTAAACTAATCTTTAGACAAGGAGCCAACCATTCACATACAAGGGAACGTTCCTGCCATGTCGTATCTATCTTTCCTTCCAGTCCTTTCTGTCTATTCTAGATAAGAAAAATATCTTCCTAATCCTGATGCCCGGACTCTCAGTCATACTACTCAACACTTACTCAAAATACCAGCAATCCATCTTTTTGTAAAAGCAAGTTAAAATGCAAGTTATGGAGTGATTCTTGCCTAAAACAGAATAATAAGAACCTACCCAAATGCCTTTTCCTTTCTCTCTCAGTAGGGCCTCAGTGTAGTCCTACAATTTCAGAGGTCAAACAAGTCTAACGGAACTTTAATTAAAAAGATGAGAAGGTTGTTCAAGAAGAAAAGTCTGAGAAAGCAAACCATGCATATTAGTACGGGAACCTGATATTCCTTGTTTTAATGAGGGAAAAATTAGTTTCAGAAAAGTCTGCTATTAAGAAATTTCTTCAAAGTGAATCTTATTTACTTGCTAACACTCGTTATAAAATCACAAATTACGTTGCTACCAAACAGTTGGATCCTTGCCCTGAAAGTTAAAAAGAGGGTGCCTGGGTGGCTCAGTCAGTTGAACATCTTCTTGATTTAGGCTCAGGTCATGATCTCAGGGTCCTGGGATCGAAGCCCACCAGGCTCTGAGCTCAGTGGAAAGTCTGCTTGAGATTCCCACTCTCCCTCTCCTTCTGCCCCTCCCCCCACGCATTCTCTCTCTCCCTCTCTCTCTCTCAGTCTCTCTAAAATATAGAAATAAATCTTTAAAAAAAAAAGTTAAAAATACTCAACTTTAGACAAAGAAACACTTAACATGTGTAACTCCTACACATGAACCAAGTTTAGACAAAGAAAGACTTAAAATATGTAACTGTTAACCTCAAGCTACAATAAAAAAACACTGAGCTTACTTGAAATCTGTGAAGGCTTTCTAAACACCATCGTGATTTCCCAAGGGAAAAAAAAAATTTAGATTCCAGGGATTAAACTGGTCTCATGAACGAAATTATAACCAGGAACAGTATACGTGTAATGGGCAATCCAGCCCAGAAAATGCCGCCTCTCAAACAGAACACACCTCATGGGCAGGAGTTTGCTTTCCCATGGACGCTTCCTTCCCAGATTTCCTGTAAGGGTTTTCAGTAACATCTGGAGGCTGTTTGACCAGTTCTGCTGCATCCATTAGTTTCATGGGAACTATACTGAATGCATAAAGATACTGTGGGGAAAAAAAACAAACAAACAAACATAATATTAGGGGAAATCCTGTTTATCCAAATGTAATCAACATTTATTACTCACAGAAGCTTAGAAACTGAGTAAAAGAGCAGCTACTGGCCTGTTTATGGCTCAGAGAATACACAGTGAATCAAATATCCATTTAGTGATCTCTGTAGGGGCTATAACCTAGGGCTGATCAAGTCACAAGCAACGCATCAAAGCCCTAGCCTTCACAAAAATTAGCTTTTACACAAAACAACAGTCACTACGAGGCCCAGGCGAGACTTGTTCCATAATCCTCGAAGGCAAACTGCTTCTATCTCTAGTCCTTTACATTTGTGTACTTTGTCAACAGAATTGTGGCATTGTCATTCTTTTTGCTAATGAAAACTAAAGTGGACACCTTAACGTCTCCCTCTGATATTATACAACTTCTGCTGGTATGCTGATGAGTTTTCTCAGGGACTAGTAGCAAAGAAGTAAATATTCGTACACATTTCTACACTCTGACACTAATGGGACAGATACTGACAACTTTAGATGAGATATGAATAGATATTTAACCTCAGTACTGATCAGGGAAATGCAACTAATTAATAGTGATACACCATCTTTCATCCATCACATTGACAGACTTTAATAAAAATCGGACACTACCCTGTAAGAATGTGGACAGAAAAAAAAAAAAACTCACACACTGTTGGTGGGGGTGTAAACTGGAACAAAATTTTGAGATGAATTTAATAATGCCTGCCAAAATACAAATGTCTGTGCTTTTTGACTGTAGTATGAGTTGCACAGGGCTCAGGCTAACATGCCCCTGAGAGTAAAGCAATAGCAAAATATTGCCATAGTGAAAACAGTGAAAATACTGTGAGTGCTATAGGGTCCTGAAAGGGCAATTAAAAAAAAAAAAAGCACTAATCTAAACTTGCTAAGAACACACTGGGCTTAAAAAGCTTAAGATATAATGGGAAAAAACGAAATACGTGTTTGCTTATCTTTCTATGCACACTGTTTATGACATATTACAGAATAACCTTCACATAATTCATCTGCCTATCCCTCCTTGCCTGAGTGTTCTGACTGTAGCTGTCTCAATCCACAACACCCTGCTTTTGACCTGCAGACTCAGAAATGCTCACAGGGAAGCGAGAAAAATAACATACTCTTCTGGTATATTCTTTCATTCACCTGCACTGTTTTCCAGTACAAAGATAGATTCCAGGTATCACCAAGATTTCCCAAAGCCAAGGAGGGGTTGCGTAAATCCTACAAAGGCTATTATTGCTGCAAAACGAAGGTGCTAAAAGAAGCAAAGGATGAGTACCATCTGCAGGCGAACTCATGACTACCTACAAAGACAACCACATGGATATGGGAAGAAAGGAGTATCATTCATTTGAAATTCCTCCTTGGTTCCACTGGGCCTATTTTCCCAAACCCTTCTTTAAATTCTTCTACAAAGGACTCAAGGAAACCTGACCTTTCACCACTATATCTTCACAAAGGAGTCACTGAAGGGCTGGGACCTTGCAACTGGAGAGAAGAAAGATCTGAACGCTAAACTGGCAAGAGAAACATTTATTAGGCAGACAATGAATATTAACCTACAACCAAATACTCGAATCTTTACCTTTTTCTTTTCTGGATTTCCAACATTCGCCAGAGCTATGAACCTGGTGACATGCTGTGCATTTTCCTGCAGAACGACGTGGTTTCTATAATACATTTAACAGACAACAGGTCACCAAAAAACTTAAATTTTGATTGACAGCTATGAAATATGTAGACTCTGTGGGACCATGAGAGAGCACAGATCCTAAGTCCATCACCACCAGTAACACAGTCTCAGATGTCACCTGTAAATCCAGTAGGATAATCATCCCTGCTTCGCAGGGATATTGTTAGGAAAAAATGAGATTAATATCTGAAAAGCACAAAAACTCCAACATTTGGTTTTGAAAGAGTTGTAAAATTGGCAAAATGATAATAATTGCTGAAGCTGGGTGATGGGTACAGGAGGGTTCATTATACTATTCTTTTTTTGTGTGTAATAAAAAGCTATAATAAGGGATATAATAGGGTGGCTCAGTCAATTAAGTGTCGGACTCTTGATTTCGGCTCAGGTCATGATCGCTGGGTATGGAGCCTGCTTAAGATTCTCCCTCTCCCTCCCTTCACCCCTGGCCCCTTGAATGTTTTCCCTTCTCAAAAAAAAAAAAAAAAAGCAATATAATGAAAACCAAATAGAAATAAGTTTTAGTAGGAAAAAATATGCTTCAAATAGTAATTTATAGTATGATTTCATTTTTCTAGGAAAAATATAAAAATACATGAGTGTCTATATTTCACAGAAAAAAATATAACTGAATACACCAAAACACTTTTTTGAGCTTTTCTATGTTTTACAAGTATTCTACATTGAGCAACTATTATTTATAATTATAATAAAAAAGTTATGGCATTATAGATATTTTTATTTTTAGTGAGTTAACTGTTAATACAGATATCAACCCTTAGAGCTCTTTCCTTTCCTCATGCTACAGAAATTTCCTGAGTCTGTCACAATATACAATTTTATTTTAAAAGTCTAGCATAATACCATCGTATATAAACAAATACACAAATACTTCTTTTAAATTCACATTCCTGAAAGGAAATAAGCCAAAATACAGTTTGTCTGCTATAACCTGTTTCTTTAAGAAAGGAAATATGGGCCCCTGGGTGGCTCAGTCTGTTCAGTGTCTGCCTTCAGCTCAGGTCATGATCCTGGAGTCCTGGGATGGAGTCCCTCATCAGGTTCCCTGCTCAGCAGGGAGTCTGCTTCTCCCTCTACCCCTCACCCTTGCTCATGATCTCTCTCTCTCACGCTCTCTCTCTCAACTAAATAAATAAAATCTTTAAAAAAAATAAATAAAGAGAGGAAATACATTCATAGTTGGTAAATGGGACTGATGTCAGTATAAGGTGAAAGTCATGCTGTTTCATACGCAACTTTTAAAATGATTGAAACGAGTTTACTCATAATTAAATAGAAGCTTTAGCAGTATACATGAAGACATTAAGGAAAAACAGCTGAATGTCCTGCAGAAGTGTCTTTCTTTACTTTTACTGCAAGTAGTGACTACAACAGCAGCTTCAAGAACTGATAATACTTCCCACTGTTAGGCTACCTAGGTGTGGCAGGCAAAATACTAGCTCCCCAAAGATGTCCACGTCCTAATCCCCATAATCCGTGAATGTTAGCTTATAAAAGCAGCAAAGGGGAATAAGGTGACAGATGGAATTAATCAGTTGCTAATCAAGTGACTTTAAGATAGGGAGATGATCCTGGATTACCTGGGTAGACCTGACATGATTCACAAAAGTCGGAGAGAAAACACAAGCCTACCTCAAGAAGCAAGAAATATTACAAATAAACAACCTAACTTTACACCTAAAGGAGCTAGAAAAAGAACAAACAAAACCCCAAACCAGAAGGAAGGAAATAAGAAAGATTAGAGCAGAAATAAATAAAATACACACACACACACACACACACACACACACACGGGAACAGATCCAGTAATTCCACTAATGGGTATTCACCCAAAGAATACGAAACACTAATTTGAAAAGATATATGCACTTATATGTTTACTGCAGCATTATTTACAATAGTCAAAATATGGAAGCAGCCCAACTGTCCGCTGATGAATGGATGAAGAAGATGTGGTGTATGTATACAATGCAGTATTATTTAACCATTAAAAAGAATGAAACCTTGCCATTTGCAACAACATGGGTGGAGCTAGAGAATACAACGCTAAGTGAAATAAGTCAGCCAGAGAAGACAAATACCGAATGATTTCACTCATACGTTGGAATTTAGGAAACAAACAAAAAATGAAGAGCAAAAAAAAAGGGAGAGAGAGAGACTCTTACCTATAAAGAACAAACTGGCAGTTGCCAGAAGGGACGTGGGTGGGGGGATGGGTAAAATAGATGATGGGGATTAAGAGGACACACTGCAATGGGCACCGGGTGATGTACAGAACTGCTGAATCACTATATTGCACACCTGAAACTAATAGAACACTGTTTGTTAATTTTACTGGAATTAAAACAAAAAGGTGAAAGAGGGAAGCAGAAAAGTCAGAGGGAAAAGTCAGTTCAGAAGAAGTTAGAGTGGCAAGATTCACGCAGAATTACTGGCTTTGAGATGGGGCAAGGCGGCCATGAGCCATGGAACATAGCTGACCTCTAGAAACTTTAAAAGGCAAGAAAGCAGATTCTCCCCTACAGCCTCCAGAAATGAACACAACCTGGCCAACACTTTGATTTTAGACCAGTGAGACTCATGTCAAACTTCTGACCTACAGTACTGAGGTAATAAATGGGATTGTTTTAAGCAAAAAAGTTGGTGGTAATTTGTACAGCAGCGACAGAAAACTACTGCAGGAGAGCTGCAAGTGCCCTCCAAGAGCCGTGACGAGGCTTCCCTCATTTATTTTAAAATAAAAATGACTGATGAAGGATGCTGCCCCTGAATGGTGGGTTTTGTTTTTTTTTAAGATGTATTTATTTATTTAAGACAGAGAGAGAGAGCACAAGAGCACACGAGTGGGGGGAGGGACAGAGGAAGACAATCTCAAGCAGGCTCCCCGCTGAGCATGGAGCCTGACGTGGGGCTCGATCCCACAACCCATGAGATCACCTGACCTGAGCCGAAATCACGAGTCAGACACTTAACCAACTGAACCACCCAAGCGCCCTTGAACAGTGTTTTTAATGATAACAAACTGCTCCTCAAAGGAAGCAAAACACTTACAATAATACAATATAGGAAAGTAAAGCATGGACTGACTGTAATTTTAGGTGCAAATGTTGGTGGAAATTTACCTATGTTAGTATTTTTATTATGCTGGTTATGGTTTTTTGTTACAGTTCCGGTTGAAAAGCTGCACAGGTTTCTTCGTTGTTGTTGTTTTTTAACAGCTTTATTAAGATCTAATTCAAGGGGCGCCTGGGTGGCATAGCGGTTAAGCGTCTGCCTTCGGCTCAGGGCGTGATCCTGGCGTTATGGGATCGAGCCCCACATCAGGCTCCTCTGCTATGAGCCTGCTTCTTCCTCTCCCACTCTCCCTGCTTGTGTTCCCTCTCTCGCTGGCTGTCTCTATCTCTGTCAAATAAATAAATAAAATCTTTAAAAAAAAAAAAAAAAGATCTAATTCAAATACTATACAATTCACCCACCTAAAGTATACAATTCAACGGCTTTTAGCATATTCACAGAACTATGCAACCATTACCACAATTTAACTTTAGAACATTTTTATTACCAGAAAAAGAAACTCTGTACCTATTAGCAGTCACTCCCCATTTCCCCTCCAACTTAGTCCCTTCCATATCTCCAAGTATTTGCCTATTCTGGACACTTTGTATAAATGGAAATCATGTGATATGTGTGGTCTTTTGCGCCTGGCTTCTTTGATTTAGCATAATGTTTTAAGTTCCATCCATGTAGCATTTATCAGTACTCCATTCCTTTTTCTTGAATAACATTCCAAAGTATAGATATACCACTTTTTCTTTACCCGAGCATCAGATGATGGGCATTCGGGTTGTTTCCACTTTTTGTCTATTATGAATAATGCTGTTCTGATCATTTGTGTACAAGTTTTTGCATGAGTCAATGTTTTCACTTCACTGGAACAAGAGTGGAATTGCTGGGTCAGACAGTATCTCTGTATTTAACCTTTGTGAGGAACTGCCAACAGTTCTGCAAAGTTTCTGCACCATTTTACATTACCACCAGCAACACATGAGGGTTCTGATTCCTCCACATCCTCACCAACACTTATTATTTGCGTTTTTGATTGTAGCCATCTTAGTGGGTGTCAAAGTGGAATCTCACTGTGGGCTGGACTTGGATTACCCTAATTGCTAATGGCACGAGCATCTTTTCATGTGCCTATTGTCCACTGGTAGTATGTTCCTCGGGGAAATGTGTGTTCGGAACCTTAAAAGCTGGAAAGGTTAAAAAAAAAAGTTGGATGGGTTTTTAGAGGTTTGTTCCCATAACCTGTTTTTAGTACATGGTTTTAGAGAACAATACGCTTTTCTAGAATGCATATATGAAAATATAACAGAAAAAGCTGTATTATTTATGATTATATCTTAGGCTTTGGGATTATGGAGGAAGGATAGGTTTGTTGAGGTTTTGGGGGGTTTTCTTGCTCGCCTGTATTTTTTGAACTTTCAACAACACTTTTTGTAAAAAAAAAAAAAAAAAAAAAGGAGAAGTTTTTATAGATTATTTTAGAAATTATCCATGCTTTTCACCAGTGAAGATAATTCACAGTTAACTTAATTCTATCACTAATAAAACACTGGTTTTATTGTCTCTGCAAGATATACTTTAAAAACTCCACCCTCAAACTCAAACTAAGATAAAAGGGAAAAAAAATTGATACAAGTTCTTGAGTCTCAAGTTGAAATACTTCTGAAGTGATTAGGCTGAGACGTGAGTTTTCAAGACTATACAAAGAGTACTGGTTTGACCTGATCGAAATAGGACATACTGTGTTACATGAAGCTGGGAGAATTAAACAGTAGTATTCCTCCAGACCTGCATACCTTTAAGGGGCTGTATACCATCCAATCCCTTGTATTTCAAATTAGGAAACAAACTGAGAAGAGTTGAATAATTTCAGAGCCACTCACTTCAGTGCCTGAGTAACCAAAAGGAATGAAGATGTAACGTGGCTAAGATGAACAAGAGAAGTTCACACAGAAGATCCAGGGCAAATCTTTAAAAAGCCAAAATAATGCAGTGCTACTCACCGATAAGGAAGCCTCTCATAATAGGTCTTTTCCAAAGCGGCAAAATGGTATCTTGGTTTCAAGTCTGTAACCAGACTGGAGACCAAAGCAGAGCCACATTTTTTGGTGTCCACTTCTCCCTAGTAAACAGAAATTCAGTCATCACAGTGGACCTAGAAGTTATCAAGAAATGCAGGCAAACAACGAGACACTTTAAATTTGAAATGTGTATGTCGATACAAACGTAGGCACTAGGATTTGGATAGTGAATTGCAGACTGTGGCAATCAGAGACATCTCAAACACGTAAGAGGAACAGCTGCTAGAAGCCAGGCGGTAAAAGGTAAGGTAAGCCCTCCATACTAATACCAAAACAGGATTCATTACGATCTTTTTTGGAAAGTGATCTCTCTCTCCGGAGCCCACAGACTATGCTTCTATAATTTGCTTGGCTGTGTACCTGTAGTCCCGACAATACAGTCAGAGCCAATGCAGAAAATAAAAATTAAAAGCTAGGTTTCAGGGCCCCTGGGATCCACAGATTATTCCGACTATTTGGAATGGAATATTCAAGGACTTCGTGACATAAGCATGCAATCCTTTATTTTGCTTCAGTCAAGGAAGGTGTGGTTTGCGGAAGGATGCAACCACGCCCTTGTTAAAGTTTGTAACATCGAGTCTGTCAAAAGTATTAGGCTTATTCCCACACATCCCTAGCTTTCATTAACAACAAATTATGCCATCTCTCATCCATAATATTATTTACAAACTTAAGAGAAGGTATTAGCTGGAAATAAGGAAATTACCAAAATTAGTTTTCCACTAAATAAAGCCTCGAGGTGAGTTGTAGTGTCTCAGAGACTGGTAAACAATATTGTTTCCTCCCCTATGAAGATGTAGTCATTGATGAATTTGAATCAAAATCCTTTTGTTAGCACCCAAAATGAAGGGTCCTCATTTTTCTCATCCTCCCTCACAGGACAATACATGTGTCTTTCTCCCTTCCCTGCCTCTTCCCTAGCTCCGCCATATCTTCCCTAGCTTTGCCGTATGTTCTCACCGCAGTCAGCACTGCCGCTTGAATTCTAGGTGAAGAACAGCCACGAAGGGGAAGAGAATACTGTCTCTTTTCAACATCCCCCCGACAATGCCTGGCATCTTGGTCTTTTTGGTCACAGACACATTGTGCTGAAGCTGGCAGAAGACCCTTTTCTGGATCGTTACTGATAACTCTGCAACTATTAAGTGATATGTGTCTCTAAATGCATTCTTATGTTTCCCTTCACTGAAACTCAGCTGATGCCTTCCGCCCTCACATACAGCCCTTCAAGATCTTCCTTAGGCTTATTTCCACCAGTGTGAAAGCTGTCATTCACCAGCCTCGTTTATATCCCCTTCTAGATCGCTTAAAAAAATATTATGATGAAATGCAATGGTGAGCTCCAAGGTATCCCAACAGTAGCTTTCACATTAGAGAACTACCAAGTTTTCAACATCTCATTTCCCATCTTTAGATCACTATCTCTCATCCCATAATAATTTCATAAAAAAATATTTTGAAAGCCAAATGCTACAATGTGGAATGGAAGGTAAGAGAAATACAACTGCAGAGCTGCCACTAGCTGTAAATCTTTTCACTAAAAATTAGTGAACCCTCAAAACATATTAAGAGGAAGCCTGAAAGAAGGCACTAGAAGCAGAGAATATAATTTAAAGAAGCATTCATTTATAATTAAGATTTCACCGATCTCATCTGTGAATTGTGCTTTCATAAGATCAACTAGTTTCAAAGTTTTTCCTTTGGTCAGTTGATATAGAGTTTTAAGTATCCTGAAATAATTAACAAAAAATTTCTACTGAAAGGTACTAAGAGCTGAAATCCTCGAGATAAAGAACAAAAAGGGGACGCCTGGGTGGCTCAGTTGGTTAAGTGTCTACCTTCAGCTCAGGACATGATTCCAGCATCTGGGATCGAGCCCTGCATTGGGTTCCCTGCTCAACAGGAAGTCTGCTTCTCCCTCTGCCCCTCCCCCTGCTCGTGCTCTCTCTCTCTCTCACTCTGCGCTCTCTCTCTTCAAATAAATAAATAAAATCTTAAAAAAAAAAAAAGAGCAAAAGCCCAAATGAAGCCAGTGCAATTTGCTTATAGAAATTCCAACTGAACAAGCACTACTCACAGAAGAATTCCCAAAGTTCCCCACATACTTGGGCCATGGGGATGTGAGCAAGATATCAACACCCTTAAACTGGGATGTTGAACACAGCATTGTCCTCAGGGAAGACACATCCTTGGGACTAAAACTGTAACCTGGGACCGGCTCGTTTAAGGACTCTGTCCCACTGAGGTACACAACCTGCAGCCCCGAGCTCCCGGTGAAGATGCCTTTACGACCTGGGTTCAGAGAAAAACAGACAAGTTTTAGTCACAACTGCAGAATGAAATATTATCATGGTGATGAATCTCTCTCCCCATGCCATGAGTGCCCTACCTCCCCGCCATTCAGCATGTCTGAATGAGCACAGACTCTTCTAGAGCCCCTCTTCTGGCTGCAGGGTCTCAGAGGTGGATAGCTACAACCAGGCTTCCCGTTCAGGGAGAGCAGCCCCTACATGCAGGCTGCTGGAACCCACGGGCTAGTCTGTTCACCTGTGGTGCCTTACGAATGAAAAAAGCCAGGAAACACTAAGAAAAGGCCTTCCTGCCTTCTAGAAGAGATTCTACATGGATTAAAAGAACCCAGACACCTGGACCCAGGGAGAAGCAGTGAGAAAAATGAACAGCAGTTCTGAGGAAAACACAGTCTAGAATGCATAGGCTCTTCACGCAGGCAGCAGCTTCCAACGGAAGGAAGACATGTGGAAACAGCAACTGGCAAACACTAGAGACTCTACTCTCCTTTATTTTATTTTTTTAAAGATTTTTTATTTATTTATTTGACAGAGACAGGCAGCGAGAGAGGGAACACAGGCAGGGAGTGGGAGAGGAAGAAGCAGGCTCCCAGCCGAGGAGCCCGATGTGGGGCTCGATCCCAGAACTCCCAGAACACTGGGATCACGCCCTGAGCCGAAGGCAGACGCTTAACGACTGCACCACCCAGGCGCCCCTCTCCTTTAACTTTATTCCTGGCGTGGGCCCTTGACCCCGCTTCTTGCCGCTGGCTTCAAGACCTTGCTCCATCAACTTTCACTTTCCTTTCACACAATGAATCTCTTCTTCTCAGCTGGCTCTTTCCCCTCAGAGAACAGAGTACTAAACATACTGAGAGGGGCGCCTGGGTGGCACAGCGGTTAAGCGTCTGCCTTCAGCTCAGGGCGTGATCCCGGCGTTGTGGGATCGAGCCCCACATCAGGCTCCTCCGCTATGAGCCTGCTTCTTCCTCTCCCTCTCCCCCTGCTTGTGTTCCCTCTCTCGCTGGCTGTCTCTATCCTGTCAAATAAATAAATAAAATCTTTAAAAAATAAAATAAAATAAAATAAACATACTGAGAAACATACTAATTAATAAAGGACCATGCCAATTAACACACATATGAACTGAAACAGGAACACACACACCAGAAAAAAAACCTAAGAAAGGAACACACACTAACTGAAAAAGAAACTTCCTTCTCTTGTGTTTCCAATTTCTCAAAAGAGCAGTCCCTGCTCTCTAAGTGCTTTACCTCTTTGTTCCTGAACCCACCGCACTCTGGTTTCCCTCTCCCACCATTAAAGGTCATGAATCACCCTATAACTGCCAGTGGTCTCTCCTGGTCTCTGAAACCAGTCTCTCTTCATCTGGAGTCTACGAACTTGCTATCTTTACCTCTCCCAACACTGCTCTAATCACTTGCAGCTCTCTCTGCCTACCACCTAGATGAAGATATATGCCCCCACCAGAGTGGTGATTTCCTTCGCATTCTATTTCCTCCGAAACAATTTGACTCTGAAACTCTAGAAAGTTCACTTCCAACTACATGTTGGACATTCTCCCAACACTTCAAGCTCACTATCACGTTCATTGTTTGCTCCTCCTACTGGGCCTCAAAAAATATCTTTCACAGAAATAACCCAAACAGCTCAGTGCTCTTTCCACTCCTGGCAGTAAATTCATATGGCAAAATGGCTACCGTAAATGTCTACAGCCGCGATCTTAATCCAAATCCAGTAACTACTGTAAGAATCGCCACGAGTCAGGCCTATGTTAGGATCTACAGCAAAAGCATTTCAAAATGTGTATCTCAAAACAGTGGTTAAAAACAACAAACAGGGGCGCCTGGGTGGCACAGCGGTTAAGCGTCTGCCTTCGGCTCAGGGCGTGATCCTGGCGTTACGGGATCGAGCCCCACATCAGGCTCCTCCACTATGAGCCTGCTTCTTCCTCTCCCACTCCCCCTGCTTGTGTTCCCTCTCTCGCTGGCTGTCTCTATCTCTGTCAAATAAATAAATAAAATCTTTAAAAAAAAAAAAAACAAAAACAAAAAACAAACAAAAATCTGTCCCTCGATTTTTTGCCTAAAGGAGCCCCATGTGACTGAAGCAAGATGAGATAAGATTGCTTACATAAAGGCCACAGCCAGATGCAGAGAATAAAGGCCAAGATGGACTATGGTGGGGAAGGATGGGGAGGACATAGACAGCAAAGGAACTGTAGAAGCTTTCCAGAGAAGTAAGAGACCAAGAAAGAGGAAATGTGAAGAGCAGTGGAGTCGTTTTAGACAAAAATATGTCGAATGATCCAAGAAGCCACAGGATGACAGCAGGTTGAGGGGATAACAAAAACAAAATCTGACAGTGCTTTTCTAAATGGCCAGACATTAAAAAGAACCACTAAAAGAGATTCAAGGGGCTAAAGAGGGAACAACATCAACCTGAAATTAAAAAGTGGACCGGGAACCTAAGAAAGGACAAAGGGAATGAAAAATGTGAGGATCAGCACTAAATACCTGAATTTCCAAAAGCTTAGTAAGCCACAGAGCTACAGCTAGTTAGGAATCAAACAAACGGTGTGTATCTAGCAACGTCACGTGGCGAGACCACATACATGGAATTTGTTTCAACATAATTTATACCTTAAGTACTCCTTATACTATAGTCAAGTAGTTGACTCCTCTGGTTGGCTGCAGGAGTATTTACTGGCTTGGGGAAGTACAAGAAGATTGGGGAAAGGTGGGAGAGACTACAAAGGAAAAGATGCCAGACTCTTAAGGGTATAGATACAGACTTTGGGAAAGAACCCCATTCTCTCAGCAGTAATAGCAGAAGAATCCAGCCACAAGTTTCCCAGGAGACTAATTCCTGGGACACTTTATTATGTTAATTACAAACACAAAAAATATCAACTTACCCAGATAAGTAATGTTTTCCGCTAACTCACACCCATCAGCATCTTGGAAGTATTTTATTGTTTCCTGGTTATTAGCACCCAGCACATATGTTTGAATAGGAGCTAGTGAGAGAAACAGACATGACGCCATGCAGTTACCAGATCTGCTTTGTAATTGGAGAAATATTTCCCAATAGGAAAAATTATCACAGCAAAAGTAATGAAGCTGCAATCCTATTTCTGGAACGTGCTCACCACTGAGGATATCCTACCCAACCTGCAGCCTGACTATTTAATACTATCACTGGTTGATGAAGTGACATCTTAAAGAGGATGGCTAATATATAACAAGGAAAATATAGACCCTAAAGAGCCTCATAAAAAAAAAAAAAAAAAAAAAAAACCACTCAAACTAGAAAAAGGAAAGGACACGTGGTTGAATTTCTTCAATTCCTGCCTACTTAGAAGAGAATTGTTGTTGTTTTTTTTAATATTTATATATTTATTTGAAAGAGAGTGTGCACATAAGCATGAGTGAGGGGAAGG
Organism: Ursus americanus; assembly: GCF_024610735.1. NCBI lineage: Eukaryota > Metazoa > Chordata > Mammalia > Carnivora > Ursidae > Ursus > Ursus americanus. Next base: position 27,720,315 of record NC_142132.1, on the reverse strand, counting down.
GCAGAGGGAGAGAGAGAATCCTCAAGCAGATTCCCCGTTGAGCACAGAGCCCAAAGCAGGGTTCAATCTCACAACCCTGAGATCATGACCTGAGTTGAAATCAAGTCAGACGTTCAACTGACTGAGCAACCCAGGCACCCCGAGCATTCTTTTTCTAAACCAAATCCAACCAAATTCAAAATGTGAACACTCAGATGCACAGGCACCCTTCCCAGCTCAATGAGGAGATCAAACGGAAATTCTTAAATAACTACTGTGTGTGAGAAACAACCCAACAAAAATTACGGGAACTTTGAAACTTTGTTAGAAATCATTTGTTACATAAAAAAATTTCTATACCTTTCTTGATGCCAGTTTTATACTCCTCCCATTCAGCATCTGGAGTGGAGCCGAAGAAATTTCCTACACACAACAGCAGCTAAAATGAGTTTTTTAAACAGACATATGAGTTGTTTTTTTTTTTTTATCAAACAGTACATAATTGATAGCAACATAATTCAGCTAATTATCCTACTTAATGGCCTCAAAGTAGGTTTTTTTCCCTTCATCAATATGCAGACTCTCAATACATAATTCTACAGCAACAACTGCAGTAGTTGATCTGATTCTATAAATTCCTAAATTTTGGCTCACTGGCTGTCAAATTCAAGTTGGGATGTGGAAGAGGGGGATTCTTCCAAGAATCTCTCTTGAAACACAAAACATTAAGTATTAGATACCCTGAGAGATACAGGGCACAAAAAACACACTTCCTGCCTGCTGTCTTTACTCATCTTTAACCCAGTGAACAGATTGTCCCCATACCTAGAATACTCTTCTGTTTGCTAGGGGTTTAGACTCTGGTTGGCGGCCCTACATAACATTTATATAAGGCTCTTTAGTTTGTGAAACATTTGCACATGTTATCTGACTTATTCCATCCCATACACCCATGAACTACATCTGCAGTTCCCAAACCCAGGGGTCAGAATCACCTGGGGAGGTTTTGCTCGTCTGTTTTCAGTTTTGTCCACAATAAAAAAGTAACAAGATTCAAATTCAAAAAGTATAAAAAGGTAAAGAGGTCTCCCTTTCCCCACCATTGTGCAGCTACTAAGTTCCTATGCTAACAAAAGGAACTCAGTCTCACAAAAAAGGAGAGTTTGTGTTCAATCAAGAAAGGAATAAAGGAGTCCAAACTTTATTTTAGTATATTTGACTCTAACAGTAAAATTAGATTCAGCAACAGGAAATGTCTTACATCAAAGTTTCCACTTTTCTTCTGAATTGCTCGAACTCTGTTGAATAAAACATCAAACTTTCCTTCAACATCTCCACAAGCCAAGCTGCAAACAAGAGATACATGTTAAGGCAATTCAGGAAACATGAGTGGGCCTGCCGGCTTTGGTACATATTGTCTTCCTGGATCGGGTACATATGTGACCCAGTCTCTCTGAGGTTACAGAGAGGTTCAGTGTATGTGAAGTATTACTGACCACAGGGCAGCTCCATCTAAAAGTCACCAAAACCTTCAACTCAACATATCTACAAGTTAGCTTATCATTTCCTCCAAAATTGAACCAGCTTCTTCTCCTCACTTCCCAAGTTTTGTGGATGTCTATATCGCTAAGTTGGTCACCTGGAGTAAAAAATCCCCTGTCTGGTCATCAAGTCTCATCAATCCCCTTTTCCAAACATCTTTCACATTCATTCCACCCTTTTCCTTCCCACTGCCGCTATCAATCATGCATCTGACAACCACGAACCGGACACTACAACATGCTAAGGCGATATGCCCCGTACTAGGCAAAGAACGCGCTAGGGGTACAAAGAGCAAAAAGACTCAGTTCAAACCTCAAAAAGTTGACGATCAGGGAAGGGGAGATACTCTGAGAAAAATGTACATGAAAAAGCCTACAACAGGAAATATGTGTAAAGTGTTAAGGGGCAGAGAGGTAGAAAGTGGCAAGAGCTGAGGTATGTAAGACAGACTGGCCCTAAGTTGTGAAGTAACTTGTTTATCATCTCATTTCTCATACCATTTCTTAACATCTTTGAACTCACCTTAAAATATTATAGTTCTAATTCTTTTGTTAGTATGTCTTTCTGGTGTGTCCATATCACTGAACACTTTCAAGCTGGGTAGAGACATGTTAGAAAGTTCATTTTAGTAACAGTGAAAGATGGTCTGGAGGAACAAGTAACTACAAGCAAAAATATCAGCAAAAAGGGCAATACTGAATGAAGATAGGAAGGAGCGAAACAGATGAACAATTTAGAATTCTGAACACCTGAACACAATCTGAACTGGAGAAGTAGGGTGGGAAATGAGGGAGGCAGAGCCATGAGAGCCCTGTGATACGGCAGAGGCAGAATCAGAGAGAGATCTAATGAATCAGGTGCTGGATACAACATAGGGAGTCCGCTTACATTTATTTCCTCTAATGCCTACTCTTCTTCCTAACCATCCTATATAAAGCCAACGATTGAATGATCTTTCCTCAAAAACATTAAGAGAACTCCACTGCCTCCAGAGCCACAGCCTTCCACAAGTCTTTGGTCCCTCTCTCCAGGGCTTTCTCCAAGTTCCCATAACAGAAACCTCCCCTACTCTCAGGATGATCACTCTCTGCCCCTGACATTCCCTGAGGTAGTGATCTCTCCTAACAGCCCCACCCTAGCCACCCTGAATCTAAATTATTCCCATCCTTCAAGGCCCAGCACATCTCTAAAGCCTTCTTGACTGGCTCAGAAAGTCACTCTCTTCTCAAACTTCGGAAACCCATATAGCATCTCAGAGCAAGCTCTGTAATAAACTACTGGGTGTTTTTATTTACCGCTGAGTACTACCTCTTCTAGGAAGTCCTCCAGTCCCTATCAGTCACCAATTCCTGGTGCTCCCACAGGATCCTGCGCTTCCTCCATCATAACAGTTGTCAGCGGAATTATAATTGTTTCTCGGAGAGCCATCATCCAGTTTGTACATCATAGGACACCTCAAAATTCATCATCTCCCCAACTAGGCCCTTTTCCAGTGTCTCCTATTCCACTGAAGGGCAGAAATTTTGGACCCACGGTGCTCACTCTTTCTCACAGCCAAACCATCTCCAAGCCCTGTTTATTTCATCTCCTTAATAAGCTTTCAATCCCTGCACTTTGCTTCTGCCATCACTCTACCTAATCCTAGCTGCCCTCTTCTTTGGCTCTAATTTGTTCTCACGCTGCAGCCAGAATCGCTTTCCAAAACAAAAATTTAATCCTGCCAAGGAGTTCTTAGACATTTCAATGGCTTCAGAATAAAGACAGAAGTATTGAGAAAGGGTTCGATCTTCCCTCTCCTGATTCCTCACAATTAGCCAAATACCCCTATTACACCTCGTTCCAGAACGGTGAAGCTTTTCTTCCTGATATTTATCACCACCATAATTTTACCTTAATCTGGATTCTTTGATCAGTATCTGCTCAAGACTCTAAACTCCATTAAGGCAGGAACGCCATCTGCGCAACTTCTAGCACAGTGCCTGGCACACTGCAAACGTTCAATAAATATTTGTTCAATGGACGGATGGAGTCTCTTCACTCCAGCGCCTCCTCCTCCCAAAAAAGAGCGCCCGCGCAAGAGCCCAATCTATCTCGTCTTTTCGCAACTGACCAGGGCCCACCAATGGGGCCCACGTCTAGGAATTTTCGTCAATAAATAAATGGGGTGTGGGAAGCAGTGAAGGGGAAATGTGTCAGGGTCCAGGACAGCCTAAGATGGAGGAGGCCTGACGCTGGGAGCTTCCGCCTCTTCCAGCGTGTGTCTTCGAGAGTCCCCTCTCGGAAGCGAAAAGACACCGGCTCTGGCCGGGCAAAGACGTGATCGGAGCTCACCAAGCTCACCAGCCGCCGCCACGCTCCCACCCCCGCCTCTTCTTCCTCCCTTCCAGCCACGAGAAAGCCCCCGGCCAGCAGATACGCGCGTGCGCGCGCTCATATACACACACGCGCGCGCGCGCTTCTGAGCTACGGTCACTCACAGACGCAGCGGTTTCTGAGCCATTTGTTCCAACAACCTGGACTGCGACGACCACCAAGAATTGGGACTCCGAACCCACACGTCTCTGAAAAACGCGGCAGCACTACACTACGACGTAAGTGCACCCAGCCAATGAGGGTTCGCTCATCTACGGAGAGCGCCGAGGGACAGAAGTCTCTCAGGTGACTTGGCCTCCAAGACGACTCGAGGAAGAGCCGTAGAGGAAGGAAGGGGTAATGACAAGGATTCCAATTACATTTTTATTTCGGAGCAATGGAAGTTATGGAGCTGCTAGAAAGTTCCGGACACAATGTCGGGCCCTAAGCTAGCCTAACCATATCAGTCCAGTGAGCAAGACATACTCCCTTCGCCTACGCTTTTTTGATCAGTTTTAAACCCATCCTAAAGTTAAGAGAATTATGGTTATCACCTTGGTTCAGTAAGTATCCACATGTTGCCACATTTTCTTCCTCCCTCTCCCTCTCCTTCAAGGTGCACAGCACTGTTATTCTCACTGAATCATTTGAAAGTATATTGCAGACATCAGAAATACCTCAGAGAGCATTTCCTAAGAATAAGGACATTCCCTACATCACCAAAATACCATTAACACACGTAAAAAATTAATTAATTCAATACTATCATCTGATACATACCCATATTTAAAGTTCTCCATTTGTGCCCCCCCCCCTGCAATTTTTTTTTTAATATCTGGGGCTTGTTTTAATTCAGGATACAATTAAGTTTCACACTTGTATTCAGTTTTCTCTCTAGTCTTTTTAAATCTACGATAGCCCACCTACCTTTTTGGTTTTGTTTTTCATGACATTGACGTTTTGGAGGAGTTCAGTCCAATTTGTAGGAGAAAACAGTATATAAGGAAATGGAAACAAAGGTGTTTCTGACAACCGAGGGGCACGGAAAATTCACTTAAGGTCAGCCAAGTAATCAGAAATTAAAACATAAATAAGTTTAAGGAAGAACCACATATTTAATATTTCTTGGAGAGAAATATTAAATTCCCTGTCTCATTAACTATTGATGCCCCTGCTTTGATGGCACACAAAGCATGTGTTTTTTTCTACTTTGGGGGCAATCCAGCACAGCCCGGGAGTAGAAATCAGGACTGAATCTAGAAGAGTAGGAATTTGCCAAATATGGGCAGGTAGTCACTTCAGGAAGAGGAAACAAGTGTTAAGATATGAAAACTCATCAGAGGAATTCTATATTATCTTTACAACTCTTACAAATCTAAATCGACTCTGAAATATAAAGTTTATGGAAAGAAAGCTCATCCATGGGAATTTAAGCCAGCTCAAGATAGCTGAAAACAGTGTGTCAGAGTAATAGAAAATGAAATTGAAAAAATGAAAGAAATAGGGGTCTTGATGCATGCTAAGAAGTCTGGCTTTAAAATACACATTCTTCTCAAGTACATGGAGAATTCCTCCAGGATAGATATGTTAGGCCACACAACAAGTCTCAACAAATTCAAGTATGTAGAAATTATATCAAGTATCTCTTCAACCACAATGATACGAAACTAGAATTCAGTAAGAAATAAGGAAGAAAATTAGAAAGTTAAAAAAGACGTAGAAATTAAAGAACATGCTCCCGAACAACTAACAGACCAAAGAAGAATTCACAAGGAAAAATCAAAAATATCTTGAGACAAATGAAAATGGAAACATAACACACCAAAACTTATGGAATGCAACAAAAGCAGTCCTAAAGAAAAGCTGATAACTGTAAATGTCTATATTAAGAAAAAAGAAAAGTCCTGGATAAACAACTTAACGTTACACATCAAAGAACCAGAAAAAAGAATAAACTAAGCCCAAAGTAAGCAGAAGGCAGGAAATATAAAGATTACAGCAGAAATAAATGGAATAGAGAATAGGAAAACAATAGAAAAGATCAATGAAACTAAGAGTTGATTTTTGAAAAAGATAAACAAAATTGACAAACCTTTTGCTAATCAAGAGGGAACTCAAATAAATGAAATTATCAATGAAAAAAAGGAGACATTTCAACTGATACCACAGAAATACAAAGATCGTAACAGTCCACTGTGAACAATTATATACCAATAAATTGGACAGCCAAGAAGAAATGGATAGATTTCTAGAAATATGAAACTTAACAAGACTGAATCAAGAAAAAGAAATCTAAACAGACCAATAAAGAGTAAGGAGTTTGATTCAGTAATCAAAAAACTCCCAATGAAGAAAATCCCAGGACCAGATTATTTCACTGAATTCTACCAAACATTTAAAGAATTAATGCCAATCTTTCTCAAGCTCCTCCAAAAGACTGAAGAGGAAAGAACACTCCCAGACTCATTATGAGGTCAGCGTTACCCAATACCAAAGCCAGCCAGATAAGGATACTATAAGAAAAGAAAACTACAGGCCAATATCCCTGATGAATAAAGATATGAAATTCTCAATAAATACTGGCAAATTGAACTCAGCAGCACATTAAAGGGATCATAGACCATGATCAAGTGGGACTTATCCCTGGGATGTAAGGATGGTTCAACATACTGAAATCAGTAAATGCAATAAACCTCATTTATAGAATGAAAGATAAAAATCATATGATCATCTCAATAGATGTAGAAAAAGCATTTGACAAAATTCAACATCCTATCATGATAAAAAAAAAACTCTCAACAAAATTGTGCATAGAAGGAATGTACCTCAATATAATAAAGGTGATATATGACAAGCCCACAACTAACATCATACTCAATGGTGAAAGGGAGAAAGCTTTTCCTCTAAGATCAGGAACAAGTCAAGGGTGCCCACCACCAGAAGTTCTAG